>NW_021822992.1:3296239-3431239 GCF_901001165.1 Salmo trutta
GAGAGAGAGAGAGAGAGATTTTTTTTTTCATCATTTCAAAAAAACTTGATGAAAATCTGGTGTTTCTATGTGAAACAGTTTTGTTGTATTTCAGTCTTCTGTGATGTATAAACTACATTGCTGCCTGCCGTAAGTTGAGGGACAGTGTCTGACCGACCAATCAACCTGCACATGTCCTCTACTGTATGCTTATTGTTATTGTTGAATGTATGGTTATTTTGACCCTTGGTTATTGTTGTTACTGTTGTCCCGTTGACAATTTTGATTCTTATTATTTTAATATTGTAAATATCCAAAGTGAGCTTTGGCAATATGTACATTGTTACGTCATGCCAATAAAGCGAATTGAATTATAGAAAGTGTAATACTGGGATGCAAACAGATGTGGTACCGGCGTCTCCTTATTGTTAAACCCACAACCATGTGTGTGAGGATACTGTTGTTTCAAAGTAGATTTGTTTTTAAGACTTACCAAGAATCTCTCCGTCACCCTGATTTAGCACCCCTGCATTTAAAGGTTACCTATCTTAGGCCGGGATTCAGTACAAGGCGCACTATTAGTGCAGGACACTATAACAGACCTTTTCGAAGGTAATTTACGCTCGAGTCGACATGCTCAGTGTTTACCATGTACTGTATGTGATCGCCCTGCGAACGTCTGGGGAAAATGTCTTTCAAAGACACATTAAATGCTGGGCTCCCGAGTGGTTCAGCGGTCTAGAGTCACTACAGTCCCTGGTTCAAATCCAGGCTGTATCACAACCGGCCGTGATTGGGAGTCACGTAGGGCGGCGCACTATTGGCCCAGCGTCGTCCGGGTTTGGCCGGGGAGTAGACCGTCATTGTAAATAAGAATTTGTTCTTAACTGACTTACCCTAGTTAAATAAAGGTCACATAATTATTATTTACTTAAAAAATATAACTTTCTCAGTATCCCGTCTCTATCCAACAGACTGACAGTAGCCATGACGTAGAGTAGGTGCTCAAGGGGGCTACAGAGGACGAAGGTAGGAGATAATATGGAAAGGTTTCCAACTCAGATGTTATCCTGAAGTGAAATGGAGTCGATGGCCGAGGGCTGCAGATGACCTGGAGAAATGTAGCCTACTGTTTCTGCTACAATCATGTTTTATGGCTGATTGGAGCGAGGAATCAGAATGTTTGTTAATTCTCTCTCTCTCCCTCCGTCTCTCTCTCTCCCTCCGTCTCTCTCTCTCTCTCCCCCCCTCTCTTTCTTCCCCTCTCTTTCTGTCTTTCCTCCTCTCTCATTCTCTCTCCCCCGTCTCTCGCTTTCTCTCTCCCCCGTCTCTCCCCCGTCTCTCCCTCTCTCTCTATCTATCTATCTATCTATCTATCTATCTATCTATCTATCTATCTATCTATCTATCTATCTATCTATCATCTATCTATCTATCTATTGCTCTCCCCTCTCCATCTCTCCCTCTCTCTCTCTCTATCTATCTATCGCTCTCCCCTCTCCGTCTCTCCCCCTCTCTCTCTCTCTGTCTCTCTTCCCTCAGGAGTGTAAAGTGTCTTCCAGCTCCTCATCAGTCCAGAAGAATTTCTCTCGTCCGGCCTGTCCAGCCAACCGCCGGCCACCGTCACGCTGGGCTAGTTCCTCCACCTCTTCCTCCTCCACCTCCTCCTCCTCCTCCTCCACCCCTATAAACCAGCCCTCTCCGGCTCCTCCCACAAAACACACCTCATTCTCCTACTCAGCCTATCACACGGAGACGGTCATCATCTGACCCTGTGTCTGAACCAATAAGATGCCTTCGTTACTTTACGTACTCTGACGTTTCTTTCTCAGTTCAATCCTTCCGTGATTCCGAGTCGGGGGGGGGGACCCTTCGACCTTCGACCTTCTCCTCCAATATGGTTGTGGAGAACGTGATGAACTGAGATAGAACCCCGACTCAAAACCTGCCTCTTCCTTCCATCACCTCTGTACATACCATAATACCAAGACTGTTATTTCTACTACCGACCAGACTGTCAAGAGCTTCAGCTGTGGACTGCAGCGTTGAGAGTCAGTTCACAGATCATCTATAGAATGTATCTCATCAACCAGTGGAGATGTTTCATGTATTCTACTATAGCAACTCCAGGATCCCCAATGCTGACTGTACCTCTGTGGCTTAGGCTTGCAATCCCAAATAGCACCCTATTCCCTATATAGTGCGCTACCTTTTTGACCATAGTGCCATAGAGCTTTGGTCAAAAGTAGTGCACTAAATAGGGAATAGAGTGCCATTTAGGAGGCAAATATATTCAACACCGTTCACTGTACATAGTCTTTAACTTTACATGTTGCATAATAATTACACTATTACAGAATAATGTTTTGTTATTCTTTACCTTTATAATATCAGATGGATTTACATAAACGGTCCTGTTTCTTCATATTTACCAAAAAAAGGTGTTGTCTACAGCCTCTCTTCAAAAAAGGACTGACGAGTTTCGATGCTTTTATTTGATTGGACATCCGCTGGCTGTTGTCAGGCAAGATAGCTGACTAGCTCCTTGTGTTAGCGCTTCCTGTTTTGTTGGGGGGGGCCATGCTTAAAGGGGCGATCTGCAGTTCAAACAAAAACACTTTACTAATAGCAGAATGTCCCTTTTTTGTTTGTTTTTAAGTATTTGTTTTTGTTTGTTTTAACATGATGAAATGGACAACAACCCCCTTCCTACTGGAGGTCACTGTAACCGATGGTTACCTACCGGCCCTATTGAGTAACAGCCTGTTGAATCAATGTGGTGGGGACCTCATGACACATGACTATATCATGAACGTGATGCCTTTTTTTTGCTGTTCTTAATTTGTGTAATAAATGTAGCTCTATATATTTACTGTCTACTTCTTATTATGTCTGGATTACAATTTATAGTATAATAATAATGTGTATTCTTCTCATACTCAAAATCCTGTTTTTTGGGGGGGATTTGCGTGTTTTGTATTGTCAGGTATTATTCTAGTGAGCTGTTGGAGCTGGGAACATAAACATTACTCTACACCATCATCATAACATCTGATCAATATGTTTTGTATTGCCAGGTATTATTCTAGTGAGCTGTTGGAGCTGGGAACATAAACATTACTTTACACCATCATCATAACATCTGATCAATATGTTTTGTATTGTCAGGTATTATTCTACTGAGCTGTTGGAGCTGGGAACATAAACATTACACCATCATCATAACATCTGATCAATATGTTTTGTATTGTCAGGTATTATTCTACTGAGCTGTTGGAGCTGGGAACATAAACATTACACCATCATCATAACATCTGATCAATATGTTTTGTATTGTCAGGTATTATTCTAGTGAGCTGTTGGAGCTGGGAACATAAACATTACACCATCATCATAACATCTCATCAATATGTTTTGTATTGCCAGGTATTATTCTACTGAGCTGTTGGAGCTGGGAACATAAACATTACTTTACACCATCATCATAACATCTGATCAATATGTTTTGTATTGCCAGGTATTATTCTACTGAGCTGTTGGAGCTGGGAACATAAACATTACACCATCATCATAACATCTGATCAATATGTTTTGTATTGCCAGGTATTATTCTACTGAGCTGTTGGAGCTGGGAACATAAACATTTCTCTACTTTGACACCCCACCCAATCATCTGCTTCCTTCCTGTTTGAGCGATTACCGTGGCGATGACCACAGTTGCCGGCTGATCCATCATTCTGTAGTGGAGGGGGGGGGGGGGGGTTGATTTCATCAGTCTACTCCAGGAACTCAGGAGTAGACTGGGCTGATCTACGTCCCAAATAGCACCTTATTCCCTATGAAGTGCACTACTTTGGAACAAGACTTTGGACTCCAGGGCCCCTGGTCAAAAGTAGTGCACTATATAGGAAGTAGGGAGCCGTTTGGGACGCAGGCCTAGATTCCCTATTTCCTCCTCCTCCTCCAACCAGTCAATCAGCCTGTCACATTATAATACATGTCCCAGGAAGTATGGTATCGACGGCAGCAAGCAGTCGGGCCAGACCCGGCTCCCTGGGGGACACCAGACCCGGCTCCCTGGGGGGGGGGGGGGGGACACCAGACCCGGCTCCCTGGGGGGGGGACACAAGACCTGGGTTCAAATACTACTTAAAATCTTTCCAATACTTTTGAGTGTTTTCTCTAGCCTTCCTAGAGTGACAGCTGTGTGGGGTTTATTGTTTTGGGACCTTTTCCTATCGGTCCGTTAAGCCAGGCGAGCTGAATGAAATGATTTCAAATAGTATTTGAACCCAGGTGGTGGACAGACACCTGAGCCCAGGCTGTCTAAACCTGGCACCCTGCGCTGATAGAAATAGCATGCGTTAGCCACAGTGTCTTGGTGCCTGAAATACTACCCCTCCACTGGACCTGGTGATAGGAGCCCAGCCCTGACCTCTCCTTCCCTGGGATGGGTTCCTGTTTCTGGGTCTGGTGATAGGAGCCCAGCCCTGACCTCTCCTTCCCTGGGATGGGTTCCTGTTTCTGGGTCTGGTGATAGGAGCCCAGCCCTGACCTCTCTTTCCCTGGGATGGGTTCTTGTTTCTGGGTCTGGTGATAGAAGCCCAGCCCTGACCTCTCTTTCCCTGGGATGGGTTCTTGTTTCTGGGTCTGGTGATAGGAGCCCAGCCCTGACCTCTCCTTCCCTGGGATGGGTTCCTGTTTCTGGGTCTGGGTCTGGTGATAGGAGCCCAGCCCTGACCTCTCCTTCCCTGGGATGGGTTCCTGTTTCTGGGTCTGGGTCTGGTGATAGGAGCCCAACCCTGACCTCTCCTTCCCTGGGATGGGTTCCCGTTTCTGGGTCTGGGTAGGACGTGGGAAGGAGGGTGCTCACGTGTTGGCCTAAGCACCCAGTCAGTCTGTAAAAACAGTAAACAAACCTGGACTTCATTCTGCATCGTGACAGACAGACAGGGACCCAGGGGAGAGCTCCACCAGGCAGACAGACAGACAGACAGACAGACAGACAGACAGACAGACAGACAGACAGACAGACAGACAGACAGACAGAGACAGACAGACAGGGACCCAGGGGAGAGCTCCACCAGGCAGACAGACACGGACCCAGGGGAGAGCTCCACCAGGCAGACAGACAGGGACCCAGGGAAGAGCTCCACCAGACAGACAGACAGACAGGGACCCAGGGGAGAGCTCCACCAGGCAGACAGACAGACAGACAGGGACCCAGGGGAGAGCTCCACCAGGCAGACAGACAGGGACTGTCTATCTTCATTCCGCATAGTGCCAGTCACAGATAGATAGACATGGTAGAGAGATGGCAGGGCAGGTACACCTAGCTCCATACACTACCAGTCAGACAGCAGTCAGTCTCCTAAACTCACAGAGCGGACACACACACACACACACACACACACACACACACACACACACACACACACACACACACACACACACACACACACACACACACACACACACACACACACACACACACACACACACACACACACACACACACAGAGCGGGGGCACACACCTCGTACTGTAGCAGCTGTGATAGCATCTTTATGGTGTTTAGTGCACTCCCTTCCTCTCAAACAGCTGTTCTCTGGTCTACAGGTCCTCTCCAAAAGTACCGAGCGTGTGTGTGTGTGTGTGTGTGTGTGTGTGTGTGTGTGTGTGTGTGTGTGTGTGTGTGTGTGTGTGTGTGTGTGTGTGTGTGTGTGTGTGTGTGTGTGTGTGTGTGTGTGTGTGTGTGTGTGTCCCACTGCCCTCCGACCCGTCTCTCCAGGATTCCTGGGGCCCCAGCGGTTTGGGTTCCACTGAGGGCTGTGGCATCTGCCAACCTGCCATCCATCCTGCCCTGAAATAGACATTCTACTGAACAGACACTTAGACATTCAACTCAACTGCAAGAGTGTGTGTGTGTGTGTCCTGGTTCTTATCGCAGGAAGGTTTTAGCGCCATGCTGACTCCAGCACATTCCCAGACTTCCTGTTGCTGCAGACAGCTGAGTATCAACCTGGTGATGCATCACTTAGTGGCCTGTCCTCTTCCTTCCCCCTCCCTCTCTCTCTCTGTCCTCTCTCTCTCTGTCTCTCTCTCTCTGTCTCTCTCTCTCTCTCTCTCTCTCTCTCTCTCTCTCTCTCTCTCTCTGTCTCTCTCTCTCTCTCTGTCTCTCTCTCTCTCTCTCTCTCTCTCCCCCCCTCTCTCTCTCAGCCTCTCAGAGCCACGGGCTCCTCTCTCCATTAGCCTGCCTGTAATTTCAGACGGGCTCCATAATCTAACGGAAACTGCATGGTAACATCCTCTTCAGGGGGATAGATGATCAAGGCATAAACCTATTCAACCCATCCCTCATTGATCAAAAGGCTTGGTTCATTATTCACGTCCATATATGGAGATGTGTTGTGTATAGAACTGACCTATCAGACAAGCAGATGGCATAGTGTCATCACTCACTCCATGCCAATTGACTGAACTAAATTGCCACTGCCTGTCTGAGGAGACCACAAGGGTTGTCCTGTCACTCAGTGTCCAGGTGGTTGTTGGCCCTGGTGACTTCCTGTACCGGACAGCAGGAGGCAGAGCAGAGTCCCAGAGTCTGGAATGACTGGGGTAGAGCAGAGTCCCAGAGTCTGGAATGACTGGGGTAGAGCAGAGTCCCAGAGTCTGGAATGACTGGGGTAGAGCAGAGTCCCAGAGTCTGGAATGACTGGGGTAGGGCAGAGTCCCAGAGTCTGGAATGACTGGGGGTAGAGCAGAGTCCCAGAGTCTGGAATGACTGGGGTAGAGCAGAGTCCCAGAGTCTGGAATGACTGGGGTAGAGCAGAGTCCCAGAGTCTGGAATGACTGGGGTAGAGCAGAGTCCCAGAGTCTGGAATGACTGGGTTAGGGCAGAGTCCCAGAGTCTGGAATGACTGGGGTAGAGCAGAGTCCCAGAGTCTGGAATGACTGGGGTAGAGCAGAGTCCCAGAGTCTGGAATGACTGGGGTAGAGCAGAGTCCCAGAGTCTGGAATGACTGGGGTAGAGCAGAGTCCCAGAGTCTGGAATGACTGGGTTAGGGCAGAGTCCCAGAGTCTGGAATGACTGGGGTAGGGCAGAGTCCCAGAGTCTGGAATGACTGGGGTAGAGCAGAGTCCCAGAGTCTGGAATGACTGGGGTAGGGCAGAGTCCCAGAGTCTGGAATGACTGGGTTAGGGCAGAGTCCCAGAGTCTGGAATGACTGGGGTAGGGCAGAGTCCCAGAGTCTGGAATGACTGGGTTAGGGCAGAGTCCCAGAGTCTGGAATGACTGGGGTAGGGCAGAGTCCCAGAGTCTGGAATGACTGGGGTAGGGCAGAGTCCCAGAGTCTGGAATGACTGGGGTAGGGCAGAGTCCCAGAGTCTGGAATGACTGGGGTAGGGCAGAGTCCCAGAGTCTGGAATGACTGGGTTAGGGCAGAGTCCCAGAGTCTGGAATGACTGGGTTAGGGCAGAGTCCCAGAGTCTGGAAGGACTGGGGTAGAGCAGAGTCCCAGAGTCTGGAATGACTGGGGTGGAGCAGAGTCCCATAGTCTGGAATGACTGGGTTAGGGCAGAGTCCCAGAGTCTGGAATGACTGGGGTAGAGCAGAGTCCCAGAGTCTGGAATGACTGGGGTAGAGCAGAGTCCCAGAGTCTGGAATGACTGGGGTAGAGCAGAGTCCCAGAGTCTGGAATGACTGGGGTAGAGCAGAGTCCCAGAGTCTGGAATGACTGGGGTAGAGCAGAGTCCCAGAGTCTGGAATGACTGGGGTAGAGCAGAGTCCCAGAGTCTGGAATGACTGGGGTAGAGCAGAGTCCCAGAGTCTGGAATGACTGGGGTAGGGCAGAGTCCCAGAGTCTGGAAGGACTGGGGTAGAGCAGAGTCCCAGAGTCTGGAATGACTGGTGTAGAGCAGAGTCCCAGAGTCTGGAATGACTGGGGTAGGGCAGAGTCCCAGAGTCTGAAATGACTGGGTTAGGGCAGAGTCCCAGAGTCTGGAATGACTGGGGTAGGGCAGAGTCCCAGAGTCTGGAATGACTGGGGTAGGGCAGAGTCCCAGAGTCTGGAATGACTGGGGTAGGGCAGAGTCCCAGAGTCTGGAATGACTGGGTTAGGGCAGAGTCCCAGAGTCTGGAATGACTGGGGTAGGGCAGAGTCCCAGAGTCTGGAATGACTGGGGTAGGGCAGAGTCCCAGAGTCTGGAATGACTGGGTTAGGGCAGAGTCCCAGAGTCTGGAATGACTGGGGTAGGGCAGAGTCCCAGAGTCTGGAATGACTGGGTTAGGGCAGAGTCCCAGAGTCTGGAATGACTGGGTTAGGGCAGAGTCCCAGAGTCTGGAAGGACTGGGGTAGAGCAGAGTCCCAGAGTCTGGAATGACTGGGGTGGAGCAGAGTCCCATAGTCTGGAATGACTGGGTTAGGGCAGAGTCCCAGAGTCTGGAATGACTGGGGTAGAGCAGAGTCCCAGAGTCTGGAATGACTGGGGTAGAGCAGAGTCCCAGAGTCTGTAATGACTGGGGTAGAGCAGAGTCCCAGAGTCTGGAATGACTGGGGTAGAGCAGAGTCCCAGAGTCTGGAATGACTGGGGTAGAGCAGAGTCCCAGAGTCTGGAATGACTGGGGTAGAGCAGAGTCCCAGAGTCTGGAATGACTGGGGTAGGGCAGAGTCCCAGAGTCTGGAAGGACTGGGGTAGAGCAGAGTCCCAGAGTCTGGAATGACTGGTGTAGAGCAGAGTCCCAGAGTCTGGAATGACTGGGGTAGGGCAGAGTCCCAGAGTCTGAAATGACTGGGTTAGGGCAGAGTCCCAGAGTCTGGAATGACTGGGGTAGGGCAGAGTCCCAGAGTCTGGAATGACTGGGTTAGGGCAGAGTCCCAGAGTCTGGAATGACTGGGGTAGGGCAGAGTCCCAGAGTCTGGAATGACTGGGGTAGGGCAGAGTCCCAGAGTCTGGAATGACTGGGTTAGGGCAGAGTCCCAGAGTCTGGAAGGACTGGGGTAGAGCAGAGTCCCAGAGTCTGGAATGACTGGGGTGGAGCAGAGTCCCATAGTCTGGAATGACTGGGTTAGGGCAGAGTCCCAGAGTCTGGAATGACTGGGGTAGAGCAGAGTCCCAGAGTCTGGGATGACTGGGGTAGAGCAGAGTCCCAGAGTCTGGAATGACTGGGGTAGAGCAGAGTCCCAGAGTCTGGAATGACTGGGGTAGAGCAGAGTCCCAGAGTCTGGAATGACTGGGTTAGGGCAGAGTCCCAGAGTCTGGAATGACTGGGGTAGAGCAGAGTCCCAGAGTCTGGAATGACTGGGGTAGGGCAGAGTCCCAGAGTCTGGAATGACTGGGGTAGAGCAGAGTCCCAGAGTCTGGAATGACTGGGTTAGGGCAGAGTCCCAGAGTCTGGAATGACTGGGGTAGAGCAGAGTCCCAGAGTCTGGAATGACTGGGGTAGGGCAGAGTCCCAGAGTCTGGAATGACTGGGTTAGGGCAGAGTCCCAGAGTCTGGAATGACTGGGTTAGGGCAGAGTCCCAGAGTCTGGAATGACTGGGATAGGGCAGAGTCCCAGAGTCTGGAATGACTGGGGTAGGGCAGAGTCCCAGAGTCTGGAATGACTGGGGTAGAGCAGAGTCCCAGAGTCTGGAATGACTGGGATAGAGCAGAGTCCCAGAGTCTGGAATGACTGGGCTAGAGCAGAGTCCCAGAGTCTGGAATGACTGGGGTAGGGCAGAGTCCCAGAGTCTGGAATGACTGGGGTAGAGCAGAGTCCCAGAGTCTGGAATGACTGGGTTAGGGCAGAGTCCCAGAGTCTGGAATGACTGGGGTAGAGCAGAGTCCCAGAGTCTGGAATGACTGGGGTGGAGCAGAGTCCCATAGTCTGGAATGACTGGGTTAGGGCAGAGTCCCAGAGTCTGGAATGACTGGGTTAGGGCAGAGTCCCAGAGTCTGGAATGACTGGGGTAGAGCAGAGTCCCAGAGTCTGGAATGACTGGGGTGGAGCAGAGTCCCATAGTCTGGAATGACTGGGTTAGGGCAGAGTCCCAGAGTCTGGAATGACTGGGGTAGAGCAGAGTCCCATAGTCTGGAATGACTGGGGTAGGGCAGAGTCCCATAGTCTGGAATGACTGGGATAGGGCAGAGTCCCAGAGCCTAGAATGACTGGGATAGGGCAGAGTCCCAGAGTCTGGAATGACTGGGTAGGGCAGAGTCCCAGAGTCTGGAATGACTGGGGTAGGGCAGATTCCCAGAGTCTGGAATGACTGGGTTAGGGCAGAGTCCCAGAGTCTGGAATGACTGGGTTAGGGCAGAGTCCCAGAGTCTGGAATGACTGGGGTAGGGCAGAGTCCCAGAGTCTGGAATGACTGGGTTAGAGCAGAGTCCCAGAGTCTGGAATGACTGGGATAGGGCAGAGTCCCAGAGTCTGGAATGACTGGGGTAGGGCAGAGTCCCAGAGTCTGGAATGACTGGGATAGGGCAGAGTCCCAGAGTCTGGAATGACTGGGATAGGGCAGAGTCCCAGAGTCTGGAATGACTGGGGTAGAGCAGAGTCCCAGAGTCTGGAATGACTGGGGTAGAGCAGAGTCCCAGAGTCTGGAATGACTGGGGTAGAGCAGAGTCCCAGAGTCTGGAATGACTGGGGTAGAGCAGAGTCCCAGAGTCTGGAATGACTGGGGTAGAGCAGAGTCCCAGAGTCTGGAATGACTGGGGTAGAGCAGAGTCCCAGAGTCTGGAATGACTGGGGTAGAGCAGAGTCCCAGAGTCTGGAATGACTGGGTTAGGGCAGAGTCCCAGAGTCTGGAATGACTGGGGTAGAGCAGAGTCCCAGAGTCTGGAATGACTGGGGTAGAGCAGAGTCCCAGAGTCTGGAATGACTGGGGTAGAGCAGAGTCCCAGAGTCTGGAATGACTGGGGTAGAGCAGAGTCCCAGAGTCTGGAATGACTGGGGTAGAGCAAGAGTCCCAGAGTCTGGAATGACTGGGGTAGAGCAGAGTCCCAGAGTCTGGAATGACTGGGGTAGAGCAGAGTCCCAGAGTCTGGAATGACTGGGTTAGAGCAGAGTCCCAGAGTCTGGAATGACTGGGTTAGGGCAGAGTCCCAGAGTCTGGAATGACTGGTGTAGAGCAGAGTCCCAGAGTCTGGAAGGACTGGGATAGGGCAGAGTCCCAGAGTCTGGAATGACTGGGATAGGGCAGAGTCCCAGAGTCTGGAATGACTGGGGTAGAGCAGAGTCCCAGAGTCTGGAAGGACTGGGATAGGGCAGAGTCCCAGAGTCTGGAATGACTGGGATAGGGCAGAGTCCCAGAGTCTGGAAGGACTGGGGTAGAGCAGAGTCCCAGAGTCTGGAAGGACTGGGGTAGGGCAGAGTCCCAGAGTCTGGAATGACTGGGGTAGGGCAGAGTCCCAGAGTCTGGAATGACTGGGGTAGAGCAGAGTCCCAGAGTCTGGAATGACTGGGTTAGGGCAGAGTCCCAGAGTCTGGAATGACTGGGGTAGAGCAGAGTCCCAGAGTCTGGAATGACTGGGTTAGGGCAGAGTCCCAGAGTCTGGAATGACTGGGTTAGGGCAGAGTCCCAGAGTCTGGAATGACTGGTGTAGAGCAGAGTCCCAGAGTCTGGAATGACTGGGGTAGAGCAGAGTCCCAGAGTCTGGAATGACTGGGATAGGGCAGAGTCCCAGAGTCTGGAATGACTGGGGTAGGGCAGAGTCCCAGAGTCTGAAATGACTGGGTTAGGGCAGAGTCCCAGAGTCTGGAATGACTGGGGTAGGGCAGAGTCCCAGAGTCTGGAATGACTGGGTTAGGGCAGAGTCCCAGAGTCTGGAATGACTGGGGTAGGGCAGAGTCCCAGAGTCTGGAATGACTGGGTTAGGGCAGAGTCCCAGAGTCTGGAATGACTGGGTTAGGGCAGAGTCCCAGAGTCTGGAAGGACTGGGGTAGAGCAGAGTCCCAGAGTCTGGAATGACTGGGGTGGAGCAGAGTCCCATAGTCTGGAATGACTGGGTTAGGGCAGAGTCCCAGAGTCTGGAATGACTGGGGTAGAGCAGAGTCCCAGAGTCTGGGATGACTGGGGTAGAGCAGAGTCCCAGAGTCTGGAATGACTGGGGTAGAGCAGAGTCCCAGAGTCTGGAATGACTGGGGTAGAGCAGAGTCCCAGAGTCTGGAATGACTGGGTTAGGGCAGAGTCCCAGAGTCTGGAATGACTGGGGTAGAGCAGAGTCCCAGAGTCTGGAATGACTGGGGTAGGGCAGAGTCCCAGAGTCTGGAATGACTGGGGTAGAGCAGAGTCCCAGAGTCTGGAATGACTGGGTTAGGGCAGAGTCCCAGAGTCTGGAATGACTGGGGTAGAGCAGAGTCCCAGAGTCTGGAATGACTGGGGTAGGGCAGAGTCCCAGAGTCTGGAATGACTGGGTTAGGGCAGAGTCCCAGAGTCTGGAATGACTGGGTTAGGGCAGAGTCCCAGAGTCTGGAATGACTGGGATAGGGCAGAGTCCCAGAGTCTGGAATGACTGGGGTAGGGCAGAGTCCCAGAGTCTGGAATGACTGGGGTAGAGCAGAGTCCCAGAGTCTGGAATGACTGGGATAGAGCAGAGTCCCAGAGTCTGGAATGACTGGGCTAGAGCAGAGTCCCAGAGTCTGGAATGACTGGGGTAGGGCAGAGTCCCAGAGTCTGGAATGACTGGGGTAGAGCAGAGTCCCAGAGTCTGGAATGACTGGGTTAGGGCAGAGTCCCAGAGTCTGGAATGACTGGGGTAGAGCAGAGTCCCAGAGTCTGGAATGACTGGGGTGGAGCAGAGTCCCATAGTCTGGAATGACTGGGTTAGGGCAGAGTCCCAGAGTCTGGAATGACTGGGTTAGGGCAGAGTCCCAGAGTCTGGAATGACTGGGGTAAAGCAGAGTCCCAGAGTCTGGAATGACTGGGGTGGAGCAGAGTCCCATAGTCTGGAATGACTGGGTTAGGGCAGAGTCCCAGAGTCTGGAATGACTGGGGTAGAGCAGAGTCCCATAGTCTGGAATGACTGGGGTAGGGCAGAGTCCCATAGTCTGGAATGACTGGGATAGGGCAGAGTCCCAGAGCCTAGAATGACTGGGATAGGGCAGAGTCCCAGAGTCTGGAATGACTGGGTAGGGCAGAGTCCCAGAGTCTGGAATGACTGGGGTAGGGCAGATTCCCAGAGTCTGGAATGACTGGGTTAGGGCAGAGTCCCAGAGTCTGGAATGACTGGGTTAGGGCAGAGTCCCAGAGTCTGGAATGACTGGGGTAGGGCAGAGTCCCAGAGTCTGGAATGACTGGGTTAGAGCAGAGTCCCAGAGTCTGGAATGACTGGGATAGGGCAGAGTCCCAGAGTCTGGAATGACTGGGGTAGGGCAGAGTCCCAGAGTCTGGAATGACTGGGATAGGGCAGAGTCCCAGAGTCTGGAATGACTGGGATAGGGCAGAGTCCCAGAGTCTGGAATGACTGGGGTAGAGCAGAGTCCCAGAGTCTGGAATGACTGGGGTAGAGCAGAGTCCCAGAGTCTGGAATGACTGGGGTAGAGCAGAGTCCCAGAGTCTGGAATGACTGGGGTAGAGCAGAGTCCCAGAGTCTGGAATGACTGGGGTAGAGCAGAGTCCCAGAGTCTGGAATGACTGGGGTAGAGCAGAGTCCCAGAGTCTGGAATGACTGGGTTAGGGCAGAGTCCCAGAGTCTGGAATGACTGGGGTAGAGCAGAGTCCCAGAGTCTGGAATGACTGGGGTAGAGCAGAGTCCCAGAGTCTGGAATGACTGGGGTAGGGCAGAGTCCCAGAGTCTGGAATGACTGGGGTAGAGCAGAGTCCCAGAGTCTGGAATGACTGGGGTAGAGCAAGAGTCCCAGAGTCTGGAATGACTGGGGTAGAGCAGAGTCCCAGAGTCTGGAATGACTGGGGTAGAGCAGAGTCCCAGAGTCTGGAATGACTGGGTTAGAGCAGAGTCCCAGAGTCTGGAATGACTGGGTTAGGGCAGAGTCCCAGAGTCTGGAATGACTGGTGTAGAGCAGAGTCCCAGAGTCTGGAAGGACTGGGATAGGGCAGAGTCCCAGAGTCTGGAATGACTGGGATAGGGCAGAGTCCCAGAGTCTGGAATGACTGGGGTAGAGCAGAGTCCCAGAGTCTGGAAGGACTGGGATAGGGCAGAGTCCCAGAGTCTGGAATGACTGGGATAGGGCAGAGTCCCAGAGTCTGGAAGGACTGGGGTAGAGCAGAGTCCCAGAGTCTGGAAGGACTGGGGTAGGGCAGAGTCCCAGAGTCTGGAATGACTGGGGTAGGGCAGAGTCCCAGAGTCTGGAATGACTGGGGTAGAGCAGAGTCCCAGAGTCTGGAATGACTGGGTTAGGGCAGAGTCCCAGAGTCTGGAATGACTGGGGTAGAGCAGAGTCCCAGAGTCTGGAATGACTGGGTTAGGGCAGAGTCCCAGAGTCTGGAATGACTGGGTTAGGGCAGAGTCCCAGAGTCTGGAATGACTGGTGTAGAGCAGAGTCCCAGAGTCTGGAATGACTGGGGTAGAGCAGAGTCCCAGAGTCTGGAATGACTGGGGTAGGGCAGAGTCCCAGAGTCTGGAATGACTGGGGTAGGGCAGAGTCCCAGAGTCTGGAATGACTGGGATAGAGCAGAGTCCCAGAGTCACAAGGGTCGTATTGAGGAGACCAAGGCGCAGCGTGCTCATAATTTATTTTAATGAAACTACTTAAACAAAAAATAAAAAACGACAGCCAACAGTTCCGTCAGGTAAACTAACAAAACGGAAAACAACTACCCACGAAAAACTAAGGGAAAAAGGCTGCCTAAGTATGGCTTCCAATCAGAGACAACGATAGACAGCTGCCTCTGATTGGAAACCATACCTGGCCAAAACATAGAAAACAAAAACATAGAATGCCCACCCATCTATCACACCCTGACCTAACTAAACAGAAAAACACAGCTCTCCTAGGTCAGAGTGTGACACTCAGAGTCTGGAATGACTGGGGTAGGGCAGAGTCTCAGAGTCTGGAATGACTGGGTTAGAGTCCAGGAACCGTTTAGAATTCCTGCCTGCTTTTAAATAGAACATTCTAAACTGTAGCGTTTTAAAATGGAGCTCCACCCTAGTAGCAATTGTACCTCTGAAATACAGGGCCTTCTGGGAAGTATTCAAACCACTTCACTTTTTACACATTTTGTTATGTTACAGCCTTATTCTAAAATGGATTAATCTACAAACAATACCCTATAATGACAAAGCAAAAACTGTTTTTTAATGTTTGAACATGTATTAAAAATAAAAACAGTAATACCCTATTGACATAAGTATTCAGACCCTTTGCTATGAGACTTGAAATTGAGCTCAGGTGCATCCTGTTTCCATTGATCATCCTTGAGATGTTTCTACAACTTGATTGGAGTCCATCTGTGGTAAATTCAATTGATTGGACATGATTTGGAAAGGCACACACCTGTCTATATAAGGTCCCACAGTTGACAGTGCATGTCAGAGCAAAAACCAAGCCATGAGGTTGAAGGAATTGTCCGTAGAGCTCCGAGACAGGATTGTGTCGTCACAGATCTGGGGAAGGGTACCAAAAACTGTCTGCAGCATTGAAGGTCCCCAAGAACACAGTGGCCTCCATCATTATTAAATGGAAGAAGTTTGGAACCACCAAGACTCTTCCTAGAGCTGGCAACCCGGCCAAACTGAGCAATCTGGGGAGAAGGACCTTGGTCAGGGAGGTGACCAAGACCCCGGTGGTCATTCTGACAGAGTTCTAGAGTTCCTCTGTGGAGATGGGAGAACCTTCCAGAAGGACAACTATCTCTGCAGCACTCCACAAATCAGGCCTTTATGTTAGTGTCCAGACGGAAGCCACTCCTCAGTAAAAGGCACACGACAGCCCGCTTGGAGTTTGCCAAAAGGCACCTAAAGGACTCTGAGACCATGAGAAACAGGATTTTCTGGTCTGATGAAACCAAGATTGAACTCTTTGGCCTTAATACTGGAGGAAACCTGGCACCATCCCTACGGTGAAGCGTGGTGGCAGCATCATGCTGTGGGGATGTTTTTCAGCAGTAGGGACTGGGAGACTAGTCAGGATTGAGGGGAAGATAAACAGAGCAAAGTACAGATCCTTGATGAAAACCTGCTCCAGAGCGCTCAGGACCTCAGATTGGGGTGAAGGTTCACCTTCCAACAGGACAACGACCCTAAGCACACAGCCAAGACAACGCAGGAGTGGCTTCGGGACAAGTCTCTGAATGTCCTTGAGTGGCCCAGCCGGAGCCCGGACTTGAACCCGATCGAACATCTCTGGAGAGACCTGAAAATAGCTGTGCAACGACGTTCCCCATCCAACCTGACAGAGCTTGAGAGGATCTACAGAGAAGAATGGGAGAAACTCCCCAAATACAGGTGTGTAATACAAGCTTGTAGCGTCACACCCAAGAAGACTTGAGGCTGTAATCACTGCCAAAGGTGCTTCAACAAAGTACTGAGTAAAGGGTCTGAATACTTATGTAAATATGATATTTCAGTTTTAAATGTTTAATACAGTTGCAAAAATATCCAAAAACTTGTTTTTGCTTTGTCATTATGGGTTATTGTGATGTCATTATGGGGTATTGTGATGTCATTATGGGTTATTGTGATGTCATTATGGGTTATTGTGATGTCATTATGGGTTATTGTGATGTCATTATGGGGTATTGTGATGTCATTATGGGTTATTGTGATGTCATTATGGGTTAATGTGATGTCATTATGGGGTATTGTGATGTCATTATGGGTTATTGTGTGTAAATTGACGAGGGGGAAAAAAAAACAATTGAATCCGTTTTAGGATAAGGCTGTAACGTAACAAAATGTGGGAAAAAGTCAAGGAAGGTGTTTGAATGTTTTCCGAATGCACTGTACTGTAGGTACGGTATCCAAGCTGGCTGTCACAATGTCCTTTACTTTAAAATACACCCAACAAAAATAGAAACACAACATGCAACAATTTCTAAGATTTTACTGAGTCACAGTTCATATAATATATATCTCATATAAGGAAATCAGTCAATTGAAATAAATAAATGAGGCTCTAATTTATGGATTTCACATGACTGGGGATACAGATATGCATCTGTTGGTCACAGACACCTTAACAAAAAACGTAGGCGTGTGGATCAGAAAACCAGTCAGTATCTGGTGTGACCACCATTTGCCTGATGCAGCCTAATGCAGCGCGACACATCTCCTTCACATAGAGTTGATCAGGCTGTTGATTGTGGAATGTTGTCCCACTCCTCTTCAGTGGCTGTGCGAAGTTGCTGGATATTGGCGGGAACTGGAACACGCTGTTGTACACGTAGATCCAGAGCATCCCAAACATGCTCAATGGATGACATGTCTGGTGAGTATGCAGGCCATGGAAGAACTGGGACATTTTCATCTTCCAGGAATTGTGTACAGATTCATGCGACATGGGGTTGTGCATTATTATGCTGAAACATGAGGTGATGGTGGTGGATGAATGGCACAACAATGGGCCTCGGGATCTCGTCACGGTATCTCTGTGCATTCAAATTGCCATCGATAAAATGCAATTGTGTTCATTGTCCGTAGCTTATACCTGCCCATACCATAACCCCACCGCCACCATGGGGCACACGTTGGCATCAGCTAATTGCTAGCCCACACGACGCAATACACGTCTCAAGGAAGCTCATCTGCAGGCTCGTCGTCCTCACCAGGGTCTTGACCTGACTGCAGTTCTGCATCCTAACCGACTTCAGTGGGCAAATGCTCACCTTCGATGGCCACTGGCAGCTGGAGAAATGTGCTCTTCACAGATGAATCCCAGTTTCAACTGTACCAGGCAGATGGCAGAGATATACTGATATATGCTGTCTGCCATCTGCCCGGTACAATTAAAACCGTTTTCACGGGACTGGTATTCACAGGTCTGGTATTCACTGGACTGGTATTCACGGGACTGGTATTCACGGGACTGCTATTCACAGATCTGGTATTCACAGATCTGGTATTCACTCTCAATGGTGCATCTGTAGAAGTTTGTGAGGGTCTTATGGACCAAGACAAATGTCTTCATCCTCCTGAGGTTAAAGAGGCGCTGCTGCGACTTCTTCACAACAGTGTCTGTGTGGGTGGACCATTTCAGGTTGTCTGTGATGTGCTCTCTCTGCTGCATTCTGTATTCCACGATCAGATCCTTCGTTGTGTTGACGTTGAGGGAGAGGTTATTTTCTTGGCACCACTCCTCCAGGGCCTTCACCTCCTCCCTGTAGGCTGTCTTGTCGTTGTTGGTAATCAGGCCCACTACTGTTGCGTCGTCTGCAAACCAGTCATGGGTGAACAGAGAGCACAGGAGGGGGCTGAGCACGCACCCTTGTGGGACCCCCGTGTTGAGGATCAGCGTAGTGGAGGTGTTGTTGCCTACCTTCACCACCTGGGGGCGGCCCGTCTCCCTATCGGTCTATGGAATAACTTGCTGTCTCCATGACGATACTATCCTACCAGTAGAGACAGTCATCCCTTATGTAACCAGACTCATACATCTAGAACGTGTCTGTATGTTTGTCTTGCTATTCTTACCTTCTTACCGTTACAGGGCTGCTATTGGCTATCAGGTCGTTCAGCTCAGTGGCTCCTCGTCTCCCTCTCTTTATGTCTTATTGTGTTTTCACAGTATAAACATCACCTGAGTTAGACACATCACCTGAGTTAGACGCAGTATAAACGTCACCTGAGTTAGACGCAGTATAAACATCACCTGAGTTAGACACAGTATAAACATCACCTGAGTTAGACACATCACCTGAGTTAGACGCAGTATAAACATCACCTGAGTTAGACACATCACCTGAGTTAGACACAGTGTTAACATCACCTGAGTTAGACGCAGTGTAAACATCACCTGAGTTAGACGCAGTATAAACATCACCTGAGTTAGACGCAGTATAAACATCACCTGAGTTAGACGCAGTATAAACATCACCTGAGTTAGACACATCACCTGAGTTAGACACAGTGTTAACATCACCTGAGTTAGACGCAGTATAAACATCACCTGAGTTAGACACATCACCTGAGTTAGACACAGTGTTAACATCACCTGAGTTAGACGCAGTATAAACATCACCTGAGTTAGACGCAGTGTTAACATCACCTGAGTTAGACGCAGTATAAACATCACCTGAGTTAGACACATCACCTGAGTTAGACACAGTGTTAACATCACCTGAGTTAGACGCAGTATAAACATCACCTGAGTTAGACGCAGTGTTAACATCACCTGAGTTAGACGCAGTATAAACATCACCTGAGTTAGACGCAGTGTTAACATCACCTGAGTTAGACGCAGTGTTAACATCACCTGAGTTAGACGCAGTATAAACATCACCTGAGTTAGACGCAGTATAAACATCACCTGAGTTAGACACATCACCTGAGTTAGACACAGTGTTAACATCACCTGAGTTAGACGCAGTATAAACATCACCTGAGTTAGACACATCACCTGAGTTAGACACAGTGTTAACATCACCTGAGTTAGACGCAGTATAAACATCACCTGAGTTAGACGCAGTGTTAACATCACCTGAGTTAGACGCAGTATAAACATCACCTGAGTTAGACGCAGTGTAAACATCACCTGAGTTAGACGCAGTAATAACATCACCTGAGTTAGACACAGTGTTAACATCACCTGAGTTAGACGCAGTGTTAACATCACCTGAGTTAGACGCAGTATAAACATCACCTGAGTTAGACGCAGTAATAACATCACCTGAGTTAGACGCAGTATAAACATCACCTGAGTTAGACGCAGTGTTAACATCACCTGAGTTAGACGCAGTGTTAACATCACCTGAGTTAGACGCAGTATAAACATCACCTGAGTTAGACGCAGTGTAAACATCACCTGAGTTAGACGCAGTATAAACATCACCTGAGTTAGACGCAGTAATAACATCACCTGAGTTAGACGCAGTATAAACATCACCTGAGTTAGACACAGTAATAACATCACCTGAGTTAGACGCAGTGTAAACATCACCTGAGTTAGACGCAGTATAAACATCACCTGAGTTAGACACATTTAACTACCCTGGAGGGGTGACGTCACACAATTAACTACCCTGGAGAGGTGACATCACACATTTAACTACCCTGGAGAGGTGACATCACACATTTAACTACCCTGGAGAGATGACATCACACATTTAACTACCCTGGAGAGGTGACATCACACATTTAACTACCCTGGAGAGGTGACATCACACATTTAACTACCCTGGAGAGGTGACATCACACATTTAACTACCCTGGAGAGATGACATCACACATTTAACTACCCTGGAGAGGTGACATCACACATTTAACTACCCTGGAGAGATGACATCACACATTTAACTACCCTGGAGGGGTGACATCACACATTTAACTAGCCTGGAGAGGTGACATCACACATTTAACTACCCTGGAGGGGTGACATCACACATTTAACTACCCTGGAGAGATGACATCACACATTTAACTACCCTGGAGAGGTGACATCACACATTTAACTACCCTGGAGGGGTGACATCACACATTTAACTACCCTGGAGGGGTGACATCACACATTTAACTACCCTGGAGAGGTGACATCACACATTTAACTACCCTGGAGAGGTGACATCACACATTTAACTACCCTGGAGAGGTGACATCACATATTTAACTACCCTGGAGAGATGACATCACATATTTAACTACCCTGGAGAGATGACATCACAGGGCCCATTGGAATGCAGTATGTCTTATTTAATACACTACCTTTGACCAGGGCCCATTGGAATGCAGTATGTCCTATTTAATACACTACCTTTGACCAGGGCCCATTGGAATGCAGTATGTCCTATTTAATACACTACCTTTGACCAGGGCCCATTGAGACACAGTATGCCAGAGTCCAGAGTGAAGAAACATCAAACAGGGCATTCTACAGATATAGGCTGACCCATAGATGAAAGAGCTGTACTTCAGAAGCACTATCAGTATGTGTGATTGTAGAATAAGCCTGACCTTCTCTCGGATCAGTTAGCTTGGGTGACCAATCCCAAATCAATTGAGAGAAGTTGATTTACTGTAAGCTGAGTTCTGAATCCAACCTCTCTGCTGGGGATGTAACCAACTATGTGTTATTACAAAGCCTCCTCTCCTGACTGAATAAGGACCTGCAAGCTGAATGTGTTCCTCAGACACAATGCTTTGTTTATAAAAAAAAGGGGGGGATTGAATGGAGGCGGGCAGAAAGCAGCTCTGTTCTTACTGCCATGTGATCTTACACACTTACTGTGTGGAGACACTATAGCAGAATTATGGTTGGTGTGTTTTATATCAAACATCCAATCTGGTAAACTAAGGAGACGACCCTTACAGGAATATCAACAGCAGGTAGAAAGGAAAGGTGGTGATATCAGGAGCAGGTAAAGGGGAAAGGTGGTGATATCAGGAGCAGGTAGAGAGGAAAGGTGGTGATATCAGGAGCAGGTAGAAAGGAAAGGTGGTGATATCAGGAGCAGGTAGAGAGGAAAGGTGGTGATATCAGGAGCAGGTAGGGAGGAAAGGTGGTGATATCAGGAGCAGGTAGAGAGGAAAGGTGGTGATATCAGGAGCAGGTAGAGAGGAAAGGTGGTGATATCAGGAGCAGGTAGAGAGGAAAGGTGTTAATATCAGGAGCAGGTAGAGAGGAAAGGTGTTAATATCAGGAGCAGGTAGAGAGGAAAGGTGTTAATATCAGGAGCAGGTAGAGAGGAAAGGTGGTGATATCAGGAGCAGGTAGAGAGGAAAGGTGGTAATATCAGGAGCAGGTAGAGAGGAAAGGTGGTGATATCAGGAGCAGGTAGAGAGGAAAGGTGTTGATATCAGGAGCAGGTAGAGAGGAAAGGTGGTGATATCAGGAGCAGGTAGAGAGGAAAGGTGGTGATATCAGGAGCAGGTATTTAAAAAAAAAAAAAGTATGTATTTTTTTATTTATTTTTAATTTTAAGCCCCCCGTCCCCGCAGGAGGCCTTTTGGTAGGCCGTCATTGTAAATAAAAATGTGTTCTTAACTGACTTGCCTAATTTAAATAAAGGTTAAATAAAAAATCAAAATAAATAAATGTTGAGAGGAAAGGTAGTGAACTGACAGCACATTATGTTTAAATCATTTTTTAACGACCTATATAATTACTAGCCAGTACAGTGAACCTAAAAATGACTGTATACCACAATTCTCTTTGGTAATACTACATAGAATCTAACTTTCTGAATGATGGGAGTATTAGCTTGCCCTCGTGTGGCCAAGTCCCATTGTTCACTGGTTCATGTTTCCGGGGGGGGGGGTTTCAATGTAACACCACAACATTGAGCTATCAGACAGCACAGGTTTGTGAATGATTTTAAGATGTAGCTTCTTATGTTATATCACTTAATGATCAGGTTGTTAGGGACGTTTTTCCCACTGTACTTTGGGGATGTTATTAAAGTCTACGCTTTTAGAAATCCGCATGTTTATAAGGGCTTATAACTGAAGGACATGGCTAGTCAGCTAGCTCTTGCCCATCGCACGAAGACAACAACAGTAAGGTGCCTCTGCATGGGTCAGATGCGCATGTGTAGATCTCTTAGTTGGGACCGGACGCATGTCCCTTGTACCTGAGCTAGTGTCTATCTGCCTCAGTTAGCACAGACAGGGGACTATTATGGGCTGGTAGCTGCACACATACGACCTAGCAATCAACTCTGGCCAACTGTTTTACAGTTCAATAACAGTGCTGATTCATCTCTGTTTCCCTCCCTTGCTCTTCCGCTGTTTCCCTCCCTCTGTTCCTCTCTCTGTTTCCCTCCCTCTGTTCCTCTCTCTGTTTCCCTCCCTTGCTCTTCCTCTCTGTTTCCCTCCCTCTGTTCCTCTCTCTGTTTCCCTCCCTTGCTCTTCCTCTCTCTGTTTCCCTCCCTCTCTTCCTCTCTCTGTTTCCCTCCCTCTGTTCCTCTCTCTGTTTCCCTCCCTTGCTCTTCCTCTCTCTGTTTCCCTCCCTCTGTTCCTCTCTGTTTCCCTCCCTTGCTCTTCCTCTCTCTGTTTCCCTCCCTTGCTCTTCCTCTCTCTGTTTCCCTCCCTCTGTTCCTCTCTGTTTCCCTCCCTTGCTCTGCCTCTCTCTGTTTCCCTCCCTCTGCTCCCCTCTTTCCCTTGCTCAGTCCCTCTCTCCTATCTGTTTCTATCCCTCCATCCTTCTGTCCTACCTTTCCCTGGTAGCAGCAGCATGGTTCTGTCTGCAGCCGGGCAGCACCTGCTCAGGGTCAGTCGGCCTGGTGCCTGGGGGCAGCACCTCCTCCTCAGGGTCAGTTGGCCTGGTGCCTGGGGGCAGCACCACCTCCTCAGGGGGATTGGATCTGTTTCCACCACTGCTAAGGGCTTCCAGGAGAAGGAGATCAGAGAGAAACTCCAAGCTTTCCCTGGGGGATCTATAGACCTCGTCAAACAGGAGTCAGGCATCGCTGTACTGACCGTCAACAACCCTGCTCGCATGAACGCTTTCTCTGGTATGGAAGCACTGTCTAATGTTCTATTATATTCACTGATCTGACTGTTGCTCTTTGCTAACCTGCGATTCAGACTAAATATCACTCCGATTATCTTTGGTTTTTTCTTCACCAAACGGAGCGAATATATATATATATATATATATATATAACTCTTTGTTTCTCCTGAGAATGACAGTGGGACTAAGGGGGCTGGTGCTCAATGAACTGGGTTGCGTTAAGTAGGGCACACTGTAGCAAAACGTTTAGCAACAGATGACATAAAAATGTGTTTATTTGGATCCCCATTAGCTTTTGCAGCAGCTGCACCTCCTGGGGGCCCACAAAAAAAACTGATACACTGATGAACAAGGACTTATAATACAACATCTAGAAACAATACAACAAAACATTTAACAATACAACATCTAGAAACAATACAACATCTAGAAACAATACAACATCTAGAAACAATACAACAAAACATTTAATAATACAACATCTAGAAACAATACAACATCTAGAAACAATACAACAAAACATTTAACAATACAACATCTAGAAACAATACAACATCTACAAACAATACAACATCTAGAAACAATACAACATCTAGAAACAATACAACAAAACATTTAACAATACAACATATAGAAATAATACAACATCTAGAAACAATACAACATATAGAAACAATACAACATATAGAAACAATACAACAAAACATTTAACAATACAACATCTAGAAACAATACAACATCTAGAAACAATACAACATCTAGAAACAATACAACAAAACATCAAACAATACAACAAAACAATGTGTGTTTGTTTGTGTCCCCTCACAGTCTCCGTCGTTCCATGAGATGTTGTTTAATCCGGGGTTTTTTTAAAGGTAATTTTGTTGTTCGTTTGAGTGCATTTTTACATTTACATTTTAGTCATTTAGCAGACACTCTTATCCAGAGTGACTTACAGTAGTGAATGCATACATTTCATACATTTCATACATTTTTTTTTCTATTTTTTTTTTTTCTGTGCTGGCCCCCCGTGGGAATCGAACCCACAACCCTGGTGTTGCAAACACCATGCTCTACCAACTGAGCTACAGGGAAGGCTAATTGGGAAGGCTAATTGGGAGATGGGAGCTCCATTCAATCATGGCTCTGTATAATACTGTGCATTACCGTGAATTCATTTTGGACTTGGGGGCTGTGAAGAGACCCCTGGGTGTCTGTGCATTACCGTGAATTCATTTTGGACTTGGCGACTGTGAAGAGACCCCTGGGTGTCTGAGCATTACTGTGAATTCATTTTGGACTTGGGGGCTGTGAAGAGACCCCTGGGTGTCTGAGCTGAATGCTATTTGATTATGCGGACTATCTAGAATTCTCATCACACTTCATCTCTCGTCAATCCTCAACCTCATATTGAACATGTTCAGGTTGTACCTCCCTGTTTCACACAGGTTCAAAACGTTTTATCTCTACTGAACACTACCCTGTGTTCCTCCAGGTTCTATGATGGTGGAGCTGGAGGAGAGGGTGTCCCAGCTAGAGGAGTGGACGGAGGGCAAAGGTCTCATCATCCAGGGGGCTGCTGGGACATTCTGCTCTGGGTCAGACCTCAACGCGGTCAGGGCTATATCCAACCCTCAGGTCAGTCCTCAATGTTATCAGAGATATATCCAACCCTCAGGTCAGTCCTCAATGTTGTCAGAGATATATCCAACCCTCAGGTCAGTCCTCAATGTTATCAGAGATATATCCAACCCTCAGGTCAGTCTCTCTGGTCTCTCTGGTCCCTCATCTCTGAGGTTCTCTCTCTGAAAGACCAGTAGGAAGCTCAGTGAACAGTTTTTATTCAGTCACATTGTATTGGGGCACTCCTACTTCCATCCAATCTGACTTTCTAAACCACGTGTCCAACTCATTCCACGGAGGGCCGACTGCCTGCGGGGTTTTCCATCCTCCCTTGTACTTGATTAATTAAGGTCACTAATTAGTAAGGAACTCCCCTCACCTGGTTGTCCAGGTGTTAACTGAAAGGAAAAACCCAAAACCAGCAGACACTACCAGGCCCTCCATGGAATGAGTTGGACCTCCTGGTCTAAAACGATGCGTCTTGTCTTTCAGGATGGGATGAAGATGTGTATGTTCATGCAGAATGTCCTGATCAGGCTACTGAGGTAGGACCCTCCCCTCTGTGGTAGGACCCTCCCCTCTGTGGTAGTACCCTCTGTTGGAGGACCCTCCCCTCTGTGGTAGTACCCTCTGTGGTAGGACCCTCCCCTCTGTGCTAGGGCCCTCTGTGCTAGGGCCCTGCCCTCTGTGCTAGGACCCTGCCCTCTGTGCTAGGACCCTGCCCTCTGTGCTAGGACCCTGCCCTCTGTGCTAGGACCCTGCCCTCTGTGCTAGGACCCTGCCCTCTGTGCTAGAACGTTCTAGATCAGTGTGTCATGCCAGACGTTCTGTGCCACACTAACCCATGTGTTCTGTGTTGAAGGCTTCCTCTGTTGTCTGTAGCTCTGGTGGAAGGGAGCGCACTGGGAGGAGGAGCTGAGCTCACTACTGCCTGTGACTTTAGGTACAGTAACGTGACTCGTCGTCCATAGATGGCACCATTGTGTTTATTCAACTTTAGGCCTACATCCAGATAGTGGAGAATCAAATGTATTTATATAGCCCTTCTTACATCAGCTGATATCACAAAGTGCTGTACAGAAACCCAGCCTAAAACCCCCAAACAGCAAGCAATGCAGGTGTAGAAGCACGGTGGCTAGGAAAAACTCCCTAGAAAGGCCAGAACCTAGGAAGAAACCTAGAGAGGAACCAGGCTATGAGGGGTGGCCAGTCCTCTTCTGGCTGTGCCGGGTGGAGATTATAACAGAACATGGCCAAGATGAGAGAAAAGTAGAGTGCACATTAAAAAAAAAAAGGCCTTTTTCAAGAAATATCAAAAAAACAAAATCCACCAAGTTTCCAATAATCTCTAAACCAATGTCACGGTCTCTCCCTGCTAGGTTGATGGTGCCAGGCAGTATGATCCGGTTTGTCCATAAACACATGGGTCTGGTCCCTGGTTGGGGAGGTGCAGCTAGATTGGTACGCATCGTAGGCAGCCAGAACGCCCTGAAGATGCTGAGTGGCGCTTTGAAAGTAGACCCAGAGATGGGGCTTCAGATCGGGCTCGCGGACGGCGTCCTGGAGGGTTCCCTGGATGGGTCTGGAGCCAATGCCCTCCTGGAGGCAGAGCAGTGGTTGGGTTGCTACACCACAGGTCCAGCCTCGGTCATCAGAGCCATAAAGAACGTGGTGGTGTCTGGGAGAGAGCTCCCCCTAGATGTGGCCCTGAGGACTGAGAGGGATGTGTTCGGGACAGTGTGGGGAGGTCCGGCTAACCTACAGGCTCTGGCCAGTAAAGCCAAACACAAGTGAATTAACTAGTGTTGCGATTACATTGTATTCTCGTCCTAATGTTCTGGAGAAACCTAGAACGTCTGGAATGGAAGCCGTCCCACCAACCCAAACTGAGAAGACGAGAATGCAACGTAGAGGGTCTGAACTCAACCAGAACACGCTGAACTAGTGTATTCATTCTGACGATTCTGTTGCTAAAAAAAAAAGTATCTTAAAACAGACGTAAACGAATCCTACCTGTATTTGTCCAATAGCAACTATAGTTTTAGTTTTGGACCGATTTGGCAGAATGAATACATCCCTGGACTATGCTCTGGGAGTTTGACAGTACCCAATGACAGATTTATATTGCTGTGTTGTGAGTGACCACTAACAATCAATTATTTTAGTGAAAGAATTGTTGCTGACTGTCGGGACAATAATATGGGTCCCATTTATCAGTGGAGAGTCAGATATGATGCTAGTTGTGACATGTGAAGATGGTATTGTGCCTTTTGGCCTTCGTGGCTCTACTACAGTCCATTAACACCAGGGGTGACTGAACACCGGGGGGGGACCCAACGCCGGGGGGGGACCCAACGCCGGGGGGGACCCAACGCCGGGGGGGGGACCCAACGCCGGGGGGGGGGGGGGGAACCCAACGCCGGGGGGGGGGGAACCCAACGCCGGGGGGGGGACCCAACGCCGGGGGGGGACCCTCTTCATTACAATGCAAGCTTGATGTTAGAAGAAAAAAAAAACAAGTGCCCACATTTCTTAGTCTCTTCCACAATTTCTTCCATTGTACAACAATTACATGGCAAATACTAAAAACATATGACAAAACAAACTTGGGTCATCTTGAAGTCAATTTATTTAACAAAAACACATCTACAGAGAAAGAAGTGACTCAGCCAGACTACTTCTCCCCCTGTGGCTGATCAGGCATACTCCTGATGATGTCTGAATCCCCTGTGGACGATTTACAAAATAATTACAAATAAACCAGTCGTGAAAGAATAACAGTTTACACACACGACATGTGACAACATTTCAACATTTCACATTTGTCCCGTTTATCATGAAGAAAAAACCTCACCAGGGTCAATGATGGCCAGTGTACAGACTCTGAAGTACTTTCCACAGGCTGTGCCAAGCTCTATGTTGTTCCCACTGTAGTGGTGGACCCCAGTCTTAGCCAGCATAGCATAGTACTCTATCTCTGATTTCCTACAGGGAGAAGGGCAGAGTTCAAATCACTTTTAGAGTAGATTTACTGTAGTACAATATCGGTGCTGAGTTAAAATCACTTTTAGAGTGGATTCACTGTAGTACAATATCGGTGCTGAGTTCAAATCACTTTTAGAGTGGATTCACTGTAGTACAATATCGGTGCTGAGTTCAAATCACTTTTAGAGTGGATTCACTGTAGTACAATATCGGTGCTGAGTTCAAATCACTTTTAGAGTGGATTCACTGTAGTACAATATCGGTGCTGAGTTCAAATCACTTTTAGAGTGGATTCACTGTAGTACAATATCGGTGCTGAGTTAAAATCACTTTTAGGGTGGATTCACTGTAGTACAATATCGGTGCTGAGTTCAAATCACTTTTAGAGTGGATTCACTGTAGTACAATATCGGTGCTGAGTTAAAATCACTTTTAGAGTGGATTCACTGTAGTACAATATCGGTGCTGAGTTAAAATCACTTTTAGGGTGGATTCACTGTAGTACAATATCGGTGCTGAGTTAAAATCACTTTTAGAGTGGATTCACTGTAGTACAATATCGGTGCTGAGTTCATATCACTTTTAGGGTGGATTCACTGTAGTACAATATCGGTGCTGAGTTCATATCACTTTTAGGGTGGATTCACTGTAGTACAATATCGGTGCTGAGTTCAAATCACTTTTAGAGTGGATTCACTGTAGTACAATATCGGTGCTGAGTTCAAATCACTTTTAGAATGGATTCACTGTAGTACAATATCGGTGCTTAGTTCAAATCACTTAGGGTGGATTCACTGTAGTACAATATCGGTGCTGAGTTCAAATCACTTTTAGAGTGGATTCACTGTAGTACAATATCGGTGCTGAGCAGGACTGCATAACCTTCCCTGAGGGAAAGAGGCTTCTGTCCCAGCCAAGTAGTAACACACCCAACTGAAATAAATCAGTCAGTTGAAATAAATTCATTAGGCTCTAATCTATAGATTTCACACAACTGTGAATACAGAGATTATGAATCTGTTGGTCACAGACACCTTAACAAAAAAAGGTAGGGGCGTGGATAAGAACCAGTCAGTATCTGGTGTGACCACTATTTACCTCATGCAGCGAGACACATCTCCTTCACATAGAGCTGATCAGGCTGTTGATTGAGGCCTGTGGAATGTTGGTCTCACTCCTTCTTCAATGGCTGTGCCAAAGTAGCTAGATATTGGCGGGAACTGGAACACAGTCGTACACTTCCATTCAGAGCATCCCAAACATGCTTAAAATGGGTGACATGTCTGGAGAGTATGCAGACCATAGAAGAACTGAGACATTTCCAGCTTCCAGGAATTGTGTACAGATTTCTTGCGACATGGGGCCATTCATCATCATGCTGAAAACAATAGAGCCTCAGGATCTCATCACAGTATCTCTGTGTAATCAGATTGCTATTGTGTTTGTTGTCCGTAGCTTTATGCCTGCCCATACTAGAACCCCACCTCCCCCCATGAGGCAGTCTGTTCACAACGTTCACATCAGCGAACCTGCTCGACCACACAACGCCAAATGCACCGGGTACAGTTGAACTGGGATTCATCCGTGAAGAACACACTTCTTCAGCGTGTCGTTGGCCATCGAAGGTGACCATTTGCCCACCGAAGTCGGGTTTACGACGCCAAACTGCATTCAGGTAAAGAAACCCTGGTGAGAACGACGAGCACGGAACTTCGATGAGCTTCCCCCTGAGACGCTTTCTGACAGTTTGGGTAGAAATTCTTCCATTTGTGCAAAACCCAGAGTTTAATCAGCTGTCTGGGTGATTGGGCTCAGACGACCCCCCCCCCCCCCCCCCCCCCCCGCAGGTGAAGAAGCTGGATGTGGACGTCCTGGGTTGGCGTGGTTACACATGGTCAAGTTGGACGTACTTCTCTGGCAACAGCTCTGTGGACATTCCCGCAGTCAGCATGCCAATTGCATGCTCCAATCGAAACATCTGTGGCATTGTGCTTTGTGACAAAACTGCACATTTTTAGAGTGGCCTTTTATTGCCCACCCCCCCCAGCACAAGGTGCACCTATGTAATGATCATGCTGTTTTAATCCGCTTCTTGATATGCCACACCTGTCAGGTGAATAGATTATCTTTAGCGAAGGCAAAATGCTCACAATAGGGTTTAAAACATTTTTAAAAAGTGAACACAATGTGAAAAAGCTTTTTTGTGTGTATGGAAACTATCTGGACGATCTTATTTCACTTCATGTCATGAGAAACAACACTTCACATGTTGCGTTTCTATTGTTTTTGTTCCGTGTATTTACCTGAGGGCAGGTGTGTTGTTGGCCAGGATGACCAGCTTGGCTTTGCCCTGGCGGATCATCCTCTGAGTCTGTTTGTAGCCCAGTACGTATTTACCGCTCTTCATCACCAGCTGAAGACGAGAGTTGATGGACTCCAGGGACTTTTTCTGGGGAGACAAACTGATTAGATGAGACCACGACTGTATAAATAGGATTCATCCGAGTGGCGCAGCGTCTCAGTGCTAGAGGAGTCACTACAGACCCTGGTTCGATTCCAGGCTGTATCACAACTTGCCGAGATTGGGGAGTCCCATAGGGCGGCGCACAATTGGCCCAACTTCGTTCGGGTTATGCCGTCTTTGTAAATAAGAATTTGTTCTTAATTGACAAAGTTAAATAAAGGTTAAATTTAAAAAAATGACAGAACACAAGGCAGTCCACGCGTCATGTCATGTCAATATGAACCAGACCAGACGAGGGCCCGGTTTCACAAAAGCATCTTACGACTAAGTTCATCGTTAGAACCTTCGTAGGAGCAATGTTAAATCTCCGAGCCGTTTCCCCCCAAAAAATCAGCACTACTAAAGTTGTACTTAAACGCGAGTTATTTATCGACTGCCGCAGACCACCCGTAGAACAGCTAAGTGCGTCGTTACCTGCGTCCCCCCCCTACTGCGTCACTTTTTACACAGATCTCGCTAAACATAGAATCATAGAAGTTGACTACAAATACAAAGTTGGCAATGTTTTTATAATTGTTACAAACAAGGGAAGGAAATGTGTTTAAATGAAAACCGCGATGACTGCATTAAGGTGAATAGCCTGCATACGGTATATGCTACACAGGCCTACACACTTCAATGATATCTAAGTCAATTTAATGTTCATTCAATGGGGTTTCATTTTACTATTTGGTCAAATGTATATGAATGGAGAAAGCTTACCCGAGATGAGCGCTACCTTTATTATACATGCCTCAACGACGCACCTACCGAACGGTGTCGTGGTGTTTTTGGGGAAACGCATGTTACATCTACCGACCTAGGAAAGATGCACCGTAAAGACACTCGTAACCCTAAAGTTCCCTCGCTAACGCGGAAGCGGACCCTGCTTGGTCACTCACACTGGTATAAATGAACGATTTGAAAATAACATTTTACCCATCACCGATTAAGTTTAAGGATGTGCACAAACATTTCTATAAATGAACGTTTTTTTTTGTTTTTTTTTTTCAATCGCAAACTCACAGTTTTCTTAGTGGCCACCATGTCTGCAGTTTAGATGTTACTAGTGATTACAATCTTGCGTTGACATGAACCGGAGAGTTTCGCTAAACGCACAGCACCCTACACTGTCAGGTAGTTGAATGAAAGAAGGACCACAACTCCCAGACTACAGTGCGTGTGTTTGGAAAACGAATCATCGCGAGAAGTGGAGTGAGATGTGCAGCAGACTGGCACCAGATTTGAAAACATTTCAGTCCTAAACAAACACACACCGTTCATTACGAGGACGAGGAGACGGGCCGGTATACGGTACAACACGATACATCTCTTTGGAATGAATGTCCGACATTTCTAGCTACATTTGAGGTTTTCCTTTTGGCTCTGAAGTATGTAAACAACACTAAGTGTCTTTCTGAAACACTAGCTATGTAAGTAACGGTAGCTAGCTTGCTACGTAACGTTAACGTTTCTGTTTTGACGCTAGCTAGCTAGCCAGCGGGCTAATGGGTCTCTCTAGGGACAGAGGGGAGCCAGTGGACCCGGACTCAGTCCAGGTTTTTCTCTAGGGACAGAGGGGAGCCAGTGGACCCGGACTCAGTCCAGGTTTTTCTCTAGGGACAGAGGGGAGCCAGTGGACCCGGACTCAGTCCAGGTTTTTCTCTAGGGACAGAGGGGAGCCAGTGGACCCGGACTCAGTCCAGGTTTTTCTCTAGGGACAGAGGGGAGCCAGTGGACCCGGACTGAGTCCAGGTTTTTCTCTAGGGACAGAGGGGAGCTAGTCCAGGTTTTTCTCTAGGGACAGAGGGGAGCTAGTCCAGGTTTTTCTCTAGGGACAGAGGGGAGCTAGTCCAGGTTTTTCTCTAGGGACAGAGGGGAGCCAGTGGACCCGGACTCAGTCCAGGTTTTTCTCTAGGGACAGAGGGGAGCCAGTGGACCCGGACTCAGTCCAGGTTTTTCTCTAGGGACAGAGGGGAGCCAGTGGACCCGGACTCAGTCCAGGTTTTTCTCTAGGGACAGAGGGGAGCCAGTGGACCCGGACTCAGTCCAGGTTTTTCTCTAGGGACAGAGGGGAGCCAGTCCAGGTTTTTCTCTAGGGACAGAGGGGAGCCAGTGGACCCGGACTCAGTCCAGGTTTTTCTCTAGGGACAGAGGGGAGCCAGTGGACCCGGACTCAGTCCAGGTTTTTCTCTAGGGACAGAGGGGAGCCAGTCCAGGTTTTTCTCTAGGGACAGAGGGGAGCCAGTGGACCCGGACTCAGTCCAGGTTTTTCTCTAGGGACAGAGGGGAGCCAGTCCAGGTTTTTCTCTAGGGACAGAGGGGAGCCAGTGGACCCGGACTCAGTCCAGGTTTTTCTCTAGGGACAGAGGGGAGCCAGTGGACCCGGACTCAGTCCAGGTTTTTCTCTAGGGACAGAGGGGAGCCAGTCCAGGTTTTTCTCTAGGGACAGAGGGGAGCCAGTGGACCCGGACTCAGTCCAGGTTTTTCTCTAGGGACAGAGGGGAGCCAGTCCAGGTTTTTCTCTAGGGACAGAGGGGAGCCAGTGGACCCGGACTCAGTCCAGGTTTTTCTCTAGGGACAGAGGGGAGCCAGTGGACCCGGACTCAGTCCAGGTTTTTCTCTAGGGACAGAGGGGAGCCAGTCCAGGTTTTTCTCTAGGGACAGAGGGGAGCCAGTGGACCCGGACTCAGTCCAGGTTTTTTGGCGGTCGCTGTGTAGTTTTGAGCGGGTGCATGGTAGCCATGGAGATATGTAGACGGAACATTTTAAACCCCGAGCGAGGGGATTTAAACGCCGTTTATCAACGGCACACGACAGACAGCATAGCAACGATGGATTTGTTGTCACTGTCGTCGACTGTTAGCTTCTGGTTGTTTTTGTTTTATCCACTTGGAAAGTAGCTACTCTCATAACCTGTTAGCTATTGACCACTTCTTTTTTTAAATCGTTTTTTTTTTTAGCAATAGTCAGCTAGATATATTTATATTTTCCAAAATTGAGTACACGTTACATGTTTGTCTAATTTTAGCTAACTAGCTAGCTACATTAACTTAGGGTTAACGTTAGCAAACTAGCTTACAACAAAAGTGGTTTAACACTTTTTTTTTTGTCTAACTGCATTGTTTTTCTATGTCTCCTCACAGATCAGTTTGAAACACCAGACCAGTCACCTGGTGAATATTTGTGTTTCTACATCTGAAAGGGAGTATGAAGCAGTGTCTCAGACCAGATGTCAATTTCCACAAAGACCAGCAATATGGAGCTTGTCAAGACAGTGGATACCTGGACAGTGGTTACAGCTCTAAAATTGAGTTTGGAGACGATTTTAACCTCTCAAAGTGTTGTTCTTCAGATGGTTTTCATGAAACGCCTAAAGAGAACGTTTCACAGAAATGCGAACCTCTGTCACCCAGAAAGAACAGACAAAAAGAGGGCGTCAGAAGTCCACAGAGAGACATTCAGAAGGAGCCGCCTTTACAGAACGGCTGGTGTGAAACTCCTAAAGTATCCAGGAGAGAGCCGATGCTGAGACGCCGTCTCCTTATGTCTAAATCTGCCACCGAGGGTAAAACTGCAGACCATACAGAAACACCACGCACTAAAAGGACAGACTCGTCAGCGAATGGGACACCTGAACACTGCTCAAATGTGGTCTTTGACTCACCAGATGCCTTTACTATTGGAGCTTTGGCTACAAGCACTTTAAAACCAGAAGATGCGCTTCTCTCCGGCAGGAAACTGCGCCTCCTCTTCTCTCTTGTAAAAACCTCAACACTTGAAGATGGTAAATGCAACGTGACCAACGTCACTCTCTTTGAGAGAAAGGCGTTTGCTACGTCGCTCTCGGATGCAGACCTGGAAGAGAGCAGTGTCCTCTCAGACCTCTCTACCACTGATATGCTGGAAACACACTGTAACAGAATAACACCCTCGATGAAAGACGATTTCCAGACTCCAGTCAACAACAGCGTAGCGGCTGACCTCTCGGACAGCCTGAGTATCCTGAGCACCCCTACTCCTAAATACCACTTTGACACCCCCTCTTCCACCCCTACTCATAAACACTATGACCGCTCTGTGTCTGAGGACAGCGGCTTCAGCTCCTTGGCTCTGGATAAATCCCAGGACTCCACGCTAGACAATGATGGTTCCTTCCAGGAGATGCTGCTGTCGTCATCGGGTAGCTCCAGGTGCAAGGAGACCCCCAGCAGGCTGGCTGAGATGAAGAGGAGGTAGGCTCCATAGCTTTTTGACTTCCATTGAATGACCTAGAACATCGCCAATCCTTGTACCCTCAACAGTGTGTGTGTATATATATATATATACATACATACATACATACATACATACATACATACATACATACATACATACATACATACATACATACAAATGTGTGCTTTTGGGGGGGTACTCAAGGACCGGAGTTGAGGAACATTGCCTTAGAACGTTTCAGTGTTGTATATTTATGGTGTTTTGTAGCTAATTATTGTAATATTTAATCATTTTAGTTGTACTTGGTGTATTTCAGTTTGTTGCTTGTTCCTGTAACCGATGTGAAATGGCAGGCTAGTTTGTGGTGGGTGTGGCGCTAATAGCGTTTCAATCGGTGACGTCACTCGCTATGAGACCTTGAAGTAGTTGTTCCCCTTTGCTCTGCAAGGGCTGCGGCTTTTGTGGAGCGATGGGTAACGATGCTTCGAGGGTGACTGTTGTCGATGTGTGCAGAGGGTCCCTGGTTTGAGCCCAGGTTGGGGCGAGGAGAGGGACGGAAGCTATACTGTTACACTTCCAGGTTTTTTTTTTTGTAAAGTTATTTATGAAGTAAAAAATAAATAAATGATCATCAGGTCCAGACTGGAACGCCAGCGTCGCCTCTCCACTCTCCGAGAGGGGGGTTCCCAGTCTGAGGGGGACCGGGATGTGAGGAACCTGGCAGCCCACAGAGCTCATCGCAGAGAGAAGAACCTGATATCCCAGGGACATCTGGAGCGCGGCATCTTCAAAGAGGATGACGACAGTGACGTCTTCCTGGATGTGACGCCGCCGAAAACAACCACTGCTAAGCTAGAGGACCTGTCCTTCACGCCGGCCCTACAGATGGTCCAGGCCATATCCCAGAGGACATCCAGGATGTTGTTGGAGCACACCAGTCTGGAGGAACTGCTGAGGGTCTCTGAGAAGGAGGCCTTCAGGACCGACATGCCCCTGGCTGGGCTGATCGGCAGGAAGATGGGCCTGGGGAAGGTAGACATCTTTACTGAGCTAAAGAAGAAGAATCTCAGACACATCCTGGCTAAGATCCTCAATCAGCTGTCCTCTGAAGATGTCTATAGGTGAGGGTTTTATACACTACCTCCAGAAAGTATTCATACCCCTTGACTTATTCCACATTTTGTTGTGTTACAGCCTGAATTCAAAATTGATTAAATTGATAATTTTTTTTTCTCTCTCTCACAATACACCATAATGACCAGTGAAACAATTTCTAAAAACATGTTATCAAATTTATAGAAAATTTACATATGTTTTCACACTCCTCTGAGTCGATACTTTGTAGAAGCAACTCTCGCGGCGGATACAGCTTTTGAGTCTCGTCTTGGGTATGTCTGTCAGCTTTGCACATCTGGATTTGGGAGTTTTATTCCTTGTTTCCATCTGGCCGTTCTCTCCTCCTAAAGCTCAGATTGGTGAAGTACTGTAGAGACTGATTAGCAGGTTCTCTTCCATCTCAGCCAAGGAACTCTGTAGTTCTGTCAGAGTGGTCATTGGGGTTCATGGTGACTTCTTGTCCGGTTGCTCAGTTTGTTCGGACGGCCAGCTCTAGACAGAGTCTAGGTAGTTCCATGTATTTTTCAATTTCCTAATGACGGAGACCACTGTACATTTATATTTTAGTCATTTAGCAGATGCTCTTATCCAGAGCGATTTACAGTAGTGAATGCATGCATTTCATACATTTTGTTTCTCCGTACTGGTCCCCCGTGGGAATCGAACCCACAACCCTGGCGTTGCAAACACCATGCTCTACCAACAGAGCCACACGGGACTGTACTCTTGTAAACTTTCAACACTCAAATAGTTTTATACCCTTCCCCCAGATATATGGCTCATCACGGCTCTCTACAGACAGTTCCTTGGACCTCATGGTATAGTTCCTGCTCTGATATAACCGGTCAACCCTGGGACCTTATATAGACTGGTGTGTTTCTCTCTAAATCATGTCCAAACCATTGAATTGGATACAGGTGGACTCCAATCAGGTTGTAGCGACGTCTCACGGATGATCAAAGGCAAATCGGATGCAACCTGAGCTCAATTTGGAGTGTCATAAAACAAAGGGGTCTGAATACTTAAGTAAATAAGATTTCTGTATTTCATTTTTATAAAATGTGGACAGATTCGAAAACATGTTTTCACTTTGTCATTTTGTTGGGGGGGGTTATTGTGTGCAAATGGGTGAGAAAACAATACATTTTGAATTCAGGCTGTAACACAACAAAAATGTGGAATAAGTCCAGGGGTCTATGAATACTTTCTGAAGGCAGTGTGATACAGATTTACTAACGTGTGTGTGTGACATATGGAAACACTTATCTCCCTCACTAGCTTTAAGCACCAGCTATCAGAGCAGCTCCCAGATCACTGCACCTGTACATAGCCCATCTATAATTTAGCCCCAACTACTACCTCTTCCCCTACTGTATTTATTTATTTTATTTATTTTGCTCCTTTGCACCATATTATTTATATTTTAACTTTGAACTTTCTTCAAACTACAAATCTACCATTCCAGTGTTTTTCTTGCTATACTTTATTTACTTTGCCACCATGGCATTTTTTTGCCTTTACCTCCATTATCTCACCTCATTTGCTCACATTGTATATAGTCTTATTTTTTTCTACTGTATTATTGACTGTATGTTTGTTTTACTCCATGTGTATCTCTGTGTTGTTGTATGTTGTCGAACTGCTTTACTTTATCTTGGCCAGGTCGCAATTGTAAATGAGAACTTGTTCTCAACTTGCCTACCTGGTTAAATAAAGGTGAAATAAATACAATTAAAATAAATATGTAATGAAAACGCTTGCTAGAACATTATATAACACATCACTGTCATGACATTGTTGCGTGTGTTCTGCTGGTCTACAGGGTTGGTCAGGTGACCCATAGCTGGAATGAGATCATAGTTCAGAACAAGGTGTCCAGCCGCAGGAGGAGAGACTACCTGAAGGACGTCAAGGCAGCTCTGGAGGTGAGGTTGTCGCCTGTAACCGTGGTTCAGCATTGATATAGAGAAGCGCTATGTCTGGGCTCGTATTATTAGTGTCACAGTAGGAGTGCCTGAACTAGGATCAGGTCCCATCTGTCCGTGTAGTCTTATTCATTAGGATCTAGGATCAGGTCCGTGTAGTCTTATTCATTAGGATCAGGTCCCATCTGTCCATGTAGTCTTATTCATTAGGATCTAGGATCAGGTCCGTGTAGTCTTATTCATTAGGATCTAGGATCAGGTCCGTGTAGTCTTATTCATTAGGCTCTAGGATCAGGTCCATGTAGTCTTATTCATTAGGCTCTAGGATCAGGTCCATGTAGTCTTATTCATTAGGATCTAGGATCAGGTCCATGTAGTCTTATTCATTAGGATCAGGTCCATGTAGTCAGTAGGGTCTAGGGTCAGGTCCATGTAGTCTTATTCATTAGGCTCTAGGATCAGGTCCATGTAGTCTTATTCATTAGGCTCTAGGATCAGGTCCATGTAGTCAGTAGGGTCTAGGATCAGGTCCATGTAGTCTTATTCATTAGGCTCTAGGATCAGGTCCATGTAGTCAGTAGGGTCTAGGGTCAGGTCCATGTAGTCTTATTCATTAGGCTCTAGGATCAGGTCCATGTAGTCTTATTCATTAGGATCAGGTCCCATCTGTCCATGTAGTCTTATTCATTAGGCTCTAGGATCAGGTCCATGTAGTCTTATTCATTAGGCTCTAGGATCAGGTCCATGTAGTCTTATTCATTAGGATCTAGGATCAGGTCCATGTAGTCTTATTCATTAGGATCTAGGATCAGGTCCATGTAGTCTTATTCATTAGGATCTAGGATCAGGTCCATGTAGTCTTATTCATTAGGATCAGGTCCATGTAGTCAGTAGGGTCTAGGGTCAGGTCCATGTAGTCTTATTCATTAGGATCTAGGATCAGGTCCATGTAGTCTTATTCATTAGGATCAGGTCCATGTAGTCAGTAGGGTCTAAGGTCAGGTCCATGTAGTCTTATTCATTAGGATCTAGGATCAGGTCCATGTAGTCTTATTCATTAGGATCAGGTCCATGTAGTCAGTAGGGTCTAGGATCAGGTCCATGTAGTCTTAGTCAGTAGGGTCTAGGATCACGTCCATGTAGTCTTAGTCAGTAGGGTCTAGGATCAGGTCCATGTAGTCTTAGTCAGTAGGGTCTAGGATCAGGTCCATGTAGTCTTAGTCATTAGGGTCTAGGATCAGGTCCATGTAGTCAGTAGGGTCTAGGGTCAGGTCCGTGTAGTCAGTAGGGTCTAGGGTCAGGTCCGTGTAGCCATTAGGGTCTAGGGTCAGGTCCGTGTAGCCATTAGGGTCTAGGGTCAGGTCCGTGTAGTCTTTAGGGTCTAGGATCAGGTCCGTGTAGTCGTTAGGGTCTAGGATCAGGTCCGTGTAGTCGTTAGGGTCTAGGATCAGGTCCGTGTAGTCGTTAGGGTCTAGGATCAGGTCCGTGTAGTCGTTAGGGTCTAGGATCAGGTCCGTGTAGTCGTTAGGGTCTAGGATCAGGTCCGTGTAGTCGTTAGGGTCTGGGATCAGGTCCGTGTAGTCGTTAGGGTCTGGGATCAGGTCCGTGTAGTCGTTAGGGTCTGGGATCAGGTCCGTGTAGTCGTTAGGGTCTGGGATCAGGTCCGTGTAGTCGTTAGGGTCTGGGATCAGGTCCGTGTAGTCGTTAGGGTCTGGGATCAGGTCCGTGTAGTCGTTAGGGTCTGGGATCAGGTCCGTGTAGTCGTTAGGGTCTGGGATCAGGTCCGTGTAGTCGTTAGGGTCTGGGATCAGGTCCGTGTAGTCGTTAGGGTCTGGGATCAGGTCCGTGTAGTCGTTAGGGTCTGGGATCAGGTCCGTGTAGTCGTTAGGGTCTGGGATCAGGTCCGTGTAGTCGTTAGGGTCTGGGATCAGGTCCGTGTAGTCGTTAGGGTCTGGGATCAGGTCCGTGTAGTCGTTAGGGTCTGGGATCAGGTCCGTGTAGTCGTTAGGGTCTGGGATCAGGTCCGTGTAGTCGTTAGGGTCTGGGATCAGGTCCGTGTAGTCGTTAGGGTCTGGGATCAGGTCCGTGTAGTCGTTAGGGTCTGGGATCAGGTCCGTGTAGTCGTTAGGGTCTGGGATCAGGTCCGTGTAGTCGTTAGGGTCTGGGATCAGGTCCGTGTAGTCGTTAGGGTCTGGGATCAGGTCCGTGTAGTCGTTAGGGTCTGGGATCAGGTCCGTGTAGTCGTTAGGGTCTGGGATCAGGTCCGTGTAGTCGTTAGGGTCTGGGATCAGGTCCGTGTAGTCGTTAGGGTCTGGGATCAGGTCCGTGTAGTCGTTAGGGTCTAGGATCAGGTCCGTGTAGTCGTTAGGGTCTAGGATCAGGTCCGTGTAGTCTTAGCCAGTAGGGTCTAGGATCAGGTCCGTGTAGTCTTAGTCAGTAGGGTCTAGGATCAGGTCCGTGTAGTCTTAGTCATTAGGGTCTAGGATCAGGTCCGTGTAGTCTTAGTCATTAGGGTCTAGGATCAGGTCCGTGTAGTCTTAGTCATTAGGGTCTAGGATCAGGTCCGTGTAGTCTTAGCCAGTAGGGTCTAGGATCAGGTCCGTGTAGCCAGTAGGGTCTAGGATCAGGTCCGTGTAGTCGTTAGGGTCTAGGATCAGGTCCATGTAGTCTTAGCCAGTAGGGTCTAAAAGGACAAACTGATCCTAGATCACCACTCCTACTGAGACACTTTTATTAATATCACTTTTCTATATATATTTAGTACAAGGCTACTTTCACCAACACTGTTCATTTCCTGTGTGTGTGTGCAGCTTGGCAGTGCAGTCCACGTCCCTGATGCAGAGACCAGGTTGACCCTGCTGAGCCGGTCTGTCCTGAAGTCAGTCCAGGCCCAGTCCAGGACCCCCAATACCAGCATCCGTGGTACCCCCCAGTCAGGAACGGCCACTTTAACCCCCGTCCAGCACAACTCAGCCAGCAAACAGGACCTGTTCATACAGGTGAGTCCAGGCCCAGTCCAGGACCCCCAGTACCAGCACAACTCAGCCAGCAAACAGGACCTGTTCATTCAGGTGAGTCCAGGCCCAGTCCAGGACCCCCAGTACCAGCACAACTCAGCCAGCAAACAGGACCTGTTCATTCAGGTGAGTCCAGGCCCAGTCCAGGACCCCCAGTACCAGCACAACTCAGCCAGCAAACAGGACCTGTTCATACAGGTGAGTCCAGGCCCAGTCCAGGACCCCCAGTACCAGCACAACTCAGCCAGCAAACAGGACCTGTTCATTCAGGTGAGTCCAGGCCCAGTCCAGGACCCCCAGTACCAGCACAACTCAGCCAGCAAACAGGACCTGTTCATTCAGGTGAGTCCAGGCCCAGTCCAGGACCCCCAGTACCAGCACAACTCAGCCAGCAAACAGGACCTGTTCATTCAGGTGAGTCCAGGCCCAGTCCAGGACCCCCAGTACCAGCACAACTCAGCCAGCAAACAGGACCTGTTCATTCAGGTGAGTCCAGGCCCAGTCCAGGACCCCCAGTACCAGCACAACTCTGCCAGCAAACAGGACCTGTTCATACAGGTGAGTCCAGGCCCAGTCCAGGACCCCCAGTACCAGCACAACTCAGCCAGCAAACAGGACCTGTTCATTCAGGTGAGTCCAGGCCCAGTCCAGGACCCCCAGTACCAGCACAACTCAGCCAGCAAACAGGACCTGTTCATTCAGGTGAGTCCAGGCCCAGTCCAGGACCCCCAGTACCAGCACAACTCAGCCAGCAAACAGGACCTGTTCATTCAGGTGAGTCCAGGCCCAGTCCAGGACCCCCAGTACCAGCACAACTCTGCCAGCAAACAGGACCTGTTCATACAGGTGAGTCCAGGCCCAGTCCAGGACCCCCAGTACCAGCACAACTCTGCCAGCAAACAGGACCTGTTCATACAGGTGAGTCCAGGCCTAGTAAGTTTATCAAATCAGCTAAATATGGATCAGTCCTGTAGACAAGGACACTAGCTCTAATGTTGTATTGTGGATCCTTCCTGTAGACAAGGACACTGGCTCTAATGTTGTATTGTGGATCCCTCCCTGTAGACAAGGACACTGGCTCTAATGTTGTATTGTGGATCCCTCCATGTAGACAAGGACACTAGCTCTAATGTTGTATTGTGGATCCCTCCATGTAGACAAGGACACTAGCTCTGTTGTATTGTGGATCCCTCCCTGTAGACAAGGACACTGGCTCTAATGTTGTATTGTGGATCCTTCCTGTAGACAAGGACACTAGCTCTAATGTTGTATTGTGGATCCCTTCCTGTAGACAAGGACACTAGCTCTAATGTTGTATTGTGGATCCCTTCCTGTAGACAAGGACACTAGCTCTAATGTTGTATTGTGGATCCCTCCATGTAGACAAGGACACTGGCTCTAATGTTGTATTGTGGATCCTTCCTGTAGACAAGGACACTGGCTCTAATGTTGTATTGTGGATCCCTCCATGTAGACAAGGACACTAGCTCTAATGTTGTATTGTGGATCCCTTCCTGTAGACAAGGACACTAGCTCTAATGTTGTATTGTGGATCCTTCCTGTAGACAAGGACACTGGCTCTAATGTTGTATTGTGGATCCCTCCCTGTAGACAAGGACACTAGCTCTAATGTTGTATTGTGGATCCCTCCATGTAGACAAGGACACTAGCTCTAATGTTGTATTGTGGATCCCTCCCTGTAGACAAGGACACTAGCTCTAATGTTGTATTGTGGATCCCTCCCTGTAGACAAGGACACTAGCTCTAATGTTATATTGTGGATCCCTCCCTGTAGACAAGGACACTAGCTCTAATGTTATATTGTGGATCCCTCCCTGTAGACAAGGACACTAGCTCTAATGTTGTATTGTGGATCCTTCCCTCTAGACAAGGACACTAGCTCTAATGTTGTATTGTGGATCCTTCCCTCTAGACAAGGACACTAGCTCTAATGTTGTATTGTGGATCCCTCCCTGTAGACAAGGACACTAGCTCTAATGTTGTATTGTGGATCCCTCCCTGTAGACAAGGACACTAGCTCTAATGTTGTATTGTGGATCCCTCCCTGTAGACAAGGACACTGGCTCTAATGTTGTATTGTGGATCCCTCCCTGTAGACAAGGACACTAGCTCTAATGTTGTATTGTGGATCCCTCCCTGTAGACAAGGACACTAGCTCTAATGTTGTATTGTGGATCCCTCCATGTAGACAAGGACACTGGCTCTAATGTTGTATTGTGGATCCCTCCATGTAGACAAGGACACTAGCTCTAATGTTGTATTGTGGATCCTTCCCTGTAGACAAGGACACTGGCTCTAATGTTGTATTGTGGATCCCTCCCTGTAGACAAGGACACTAGCTCTAATGTTGTATTGTGGATCCCTCCCTGTAGACAAGGACACTAGCTCTAATGTTGTATTGTGGATCCCTCCCTGAAGACAAGGACACTAGCTCTAATGTTGTATTGTGGATCCCTTCCTGTAGACAAGGACACTAGCTCTAATGTTGTATTGTGGATCCCTCCCTGTAGACAAGGACACTAGCTCTAATGTTGTATTGTGGATCCCTTCCTGTAGACAAGGACACTAGCTCTAATGTTGTATTGTGGATCCTTCCCTGAAGACAAGGACACTAGCTCTAATGTTGTATTGTGGATCCCTCCCTGTAGACAAGGACACTAGCTCTAATGTTGTATTGTGGATCCCTCCCTGTAGACAAGGACACTAGCTCTAATGTTGTATTGTGGATCCCTTCCTGTAGACAAGGACACTAGCTCTAATGTTGTATTGTGGATCCCTTCCTGTAGACAAGGACACTAGCTCTAATGTTGTATTGTGGATCCCTTCCTGTAGACAAGGACACTAGCTCTAATGTTGTATTGTGGATCCCTCCCTGTAGACAAGGACACTAGCTCTAATGTTGTATTGTGGATCCCTCCCTCTAGACAAGGACACTAGCTCTAATGTTGTATTGTGGATCCTTCCTGTAGACAAGGACACTGGCTCTAATGTTGTATTGTGGATCCTTCCTGTAGACAAGGACACTGGCTCTAATGTTGTATTGTGGATCCCTCCCTGTAGACAAGGACACTGGCTCTAATGTTGTATTGTGGATCCCTCCATGTAGACAAGGACACTAGCTCTAATGTTGTATTGTGGATCCCTCCATGTAGACAAGGACACTAGCTCTAATGTTGTATTGTGGATCCCTCCCTGTAGACAAGGACACTAGCTCTAATGTTGTATTGTGGATCCCTCCCTGTAGACAAGGACACTAGCTCTAATGTTGTATTGTGGATCCCTCCCTGTAGACAAGGACACTGGCTCTAATGTTGTATTGTGGATCCCTCCATGTAGACAAGGACACTAGCTCTAATGTTGTATTGTGGATCCCTCCATGTAGACAAGGACACTAGCTCTAATGTTGTATTGTGGATCCCTCCCTGTAGACAAGGACACTAGCTCTAATGTTGTATTGTGGATCCCTCCATGTAGACAAGGACACTAGCTCTGTTGTATTGTGGATCCCTCCCTCTAGACAAGGACACTAGCTCTAATGTTGTATTGTGGATCCCTCCATGTAGACAAGGACACTAGCTCTAATGTTGTATTGTGGATCCCTCCATGTAGACAAGGACACTAGCTCTAATGTTGTATTGTGGATCCTTCCTGTAGACAAGGACACTAGCTCTAATGTTGTATTGTGGATCCCTTCCTGTAGACAAGGACACTAGCTCTAATGTTGTATTGTGGATCCCTCCCTGTAGACAAGGACACTAGCTCTGTTGTATTGTGGATCCCTCCCTGTAGACAAGGACACTAGCTCTAATGTTGTATTGTGGATCCCTCCCTGTAGACAAGGACACTAGCTCTAATGTTGTATTGTGGATCCCTCCATGTAGACAAGGACACTGGCTCTAATGTTGTATTGTGGATCCCTCCATGTAGACAAGGACACTAGCTCTAATGTTGTATTGTGGATCCTTCCCTGTAGACAAGGACACTGGCTCTAATGTTGTATTGTGGATCCCTCCCTGTAGACAAGGACACTAGCTCTAATGTTGTATTGTGGATCCCTCCCTGTAGACAAGGACACTAGCTCTAATGTTGTATTGTGGATCCCTCCCTGAAGACAAGGACACTAGCTCTAATGTTGTATTGTGGATCCCTTCCTGTAGACAAGGACACTAGCTCTAATGTTGTATTGTGGATCCCTCCCTGTAGACAAGGACACTAGCTCTAATGTTGTATTGTGGATCCCTTCCTGTAGACAAGGACACTAGCTCTAATGTTGTATTGTGGATCCTTCCCTGAAGACAAGGACACTAGCTCTAATGTTGTATTGTGGATCCCTTCCTGTAGACAAGGACACTAGCTCTAATGTGGTATTGTGGATCCCTCCCTGTAGACAAGGACACTAGCTCTAATGTTGTATTGTGGATCCCTTCCTGTAGACAAGGACACTAGCTCTAATGTTGTATTGTGGATCCCTTCCTGTAGACAAGGACACTAGCTCTAATGTTGTATTGTGGATCCTTCCTGTAGACAAGGACACTGGCTCTAATGTTGTATTGTGGATCCCTCCCTGTAGACAAGGACACTGGCTCTAATGTTGTATTGTGGATCCCTCCCTGTAGACAAGGACACTAGCTCTAATGTTGTATTGTGGATCCCTCCCTCTAGACAAGGACACTAGCTCTAATGTTGTATTGTGGATCCTTCCTGTAGACAAGGACACTAGCTCTAATGTTGTATTGTGGATCCCTCCCTGTAGACAAGGACACTGGCTCTAATGTTGTATTGTGGATCCTTCCTGTAGACAAGGACACTAGCTCTAATGTTGTATTGTGGATCCCTCCCTGTAGACAAGGACACTAGCTCTAATGTTGTATTGTGGATCCCTCCCTCTAGACAAGGACACTAGCTCTAATGTTGTATTGTGGATCCCTCCCTGTAGACAAGGACACTAGCTCTAATGTTGTATTGTGGATCCCTCCCTCTAGACAAGGACACTAGCTCTAATGTTGTATTGTGGATCCCTCCCTGTAGACAAGGACACTAGCTCTAATGTTGTATTGTGGATCCCTCCCTGTAGACAAGGACACTAGCTCTGTTGTATTGTGGATCCTTCCCTGTAGACAAGGACACTAGCTCTAATGTTGTATTGTGGATCCCTCCCTGTAGACAAGGACACTGGCTCTAATGTTGTATTGTGGATCCCTCCATGTAGACAAGGACACTAGCTCTAATGTTGTATTGTGGATCCTTCCCTGTAGACAAGGACACTAGCTCTAATGTTGTATTGTGGATCCCTCCATGTAGACAAGGACACTAGCTCTGTTGTATTGTGGATCCTTCCCTGTAGACAAGGACACTAGCTCTGTTGTATTGTGGATCCTTCCCTGTAGACAAGGACACTAGCTCTGTTGTATTGTGGATCCTTCCCTGTAGACAAGGACACTAGCTCTGTTGTATTGTGGATCCCTCCATGTAGACAAGGACACTAGTTCTAATGTTGTATTGTGGATCCCTCCATGTAGACAAGGACACTAGCTCTAATGTTGTATTGTGGATCCCTCCCTGTAGACAAGGACACTAGCTCTAATGTTGTATTGTGGATCCCTCCCTGTAGACAAGGACACTAGCTCTAATGTTGTATTGTGGATCCCTCCCTGTAGACAAGGACACTAGCTCTAATGTTGTATTGTGGATCCCTCCCTGTAGACAAGGACACTAGCTCTAATGTTGTATTGTGGATCCCTCCCTGAAGACAAGGACACTAGCTCTAATGTTGTATTGTGGATCCCTCCCTGTAGACAAGGACACTAGCTCTAATGTTGTATTGTGGATCCCTCCCTGAAGACAAGGACACTAGCTCTAATGTTGTATTGTGGATCCCTCCCTGTAGACAAGGACACTAGCTCTAATGTTGTATTGTGGATCCCTCCCTGTAGACAAGGACACTAGCTCTAATGTTGTATTGTGGATCCCTCCCTGTAGACAAGGACACTAGCTCTAATGTTGTATTGTGGATCCCTCCCTGTAGACAAGGACACTAGCTCTAATGTTGTATTGTGGATCCCTCCCTGTAGACAAGGACACTAGCTCTAATGTTGTATTGTGGATCCCTCCCTGTAGACAAGGACACTAGCTCTAATGTTGTATTGTGGATCCCTCCCTGTAGACAAGGACACTGGCTCTAATGTTGTATTGTGGATCCCTCCATGTAGACAAGGACACTAGCTCTAATGTTGTATTGTGGATCCTTCCCTGTAGACAAGGACACTAGCTCTAATGTTGTATTGTGGATCCCTCCATGTAGACAAGGACACTAGCTCTGTTGTATTGTGGATCCTTCCCTGTAGACAAGGACACTAGCTCTGTTGTATTGTGGATCCTTCCCTGTAGACAAGGACACTAGCTCTGTTGTATTGTGGATCCTTCCCTGTAGACAAGGACACTAGCTCTGTTGTATTGTGGATCCCTCCATGTAGACAAGGACACTAGTTCTAATGTTGTATTGTGGATCCCTCCATGTAGACAAGGACACTAGCTCTAATGTTGTATTGTGGATCCCTCCCTGTAGACAAGGACACTAGCTCTAATGTTGTATTGTGGATCCCTCCCTGTAGACAAGGACACTAGCTCTAATGTTGTATTGTGGATCCCTCCCTGTAGACAAGGACACTAGCTCTAATGTTGTATTGTGGATCCCTCCCTGTAGACAAGGACACTAGCTCTAATGTTGTATTGTGGATCCCTCCCTGAAGACAAGGACACTAGCTCTAATGTTGTATTGTGGATCCCTCCCTGTAGACAAGGACACTAGCTCTAATGTTGTATTGTGGATCCCTCCCTGAAGACAAGGACACTAGCTCTAATGTTGTATTGTGGATCCCTCCCTGTAGACAAGGACACTAGCTCTAATGTTGTATTGTGGATCCCTCCCTGTAGACAAGGACACTAGCTCTAATGTTGTATTGTGGATCCCTCCCTGTAGACAAGGACACTAGCTCTAATGTTGTATTGTGGATCCCTCCCTGTAGACAAGGACACTAGCTCTAATGTTGTATTGTGGATCCCTCCCTGTAGACAAGGACACTAGCTCTAATGTTGTATTGTGGATCCCTCCCTGTAGACAAGGACACTAGCTCTAATGTTGTATTGTGGATCCCTCCCTGTAGACAAGGACACTAGCTCTGTTGTATTGTGGATCCCTCCCTGTAGACAAGGACACTAGCTCTAATGTTGTATTGTGGATCCCTCCATGTAGACAAGGACACTAGCTCTAATGTTGTATTGTGGATCCCTCCCTGTAGACAAGGACACTAGCTCTAATGTTGTATTGTGGATCCCTCCCTGTAGACAAGGACACTAGCTCTAATCTCTGTTATATTGTGTCCGACCTCCTAGGTGGCCAAAACCCTCTTCACTGATGAATGTCTGAAGCCCTGCCCTCGATGCCGGCACCCTGCTCGGTGTCACTCCGTGAAAATGGAGGGTGTTTGTAGCAGCGTTGACTGCGGCTTCCAGTTCTGTACCAGCTGCCGTTGTGCCTTCCACGGGTCCAGAGAATGCGCTAGCCTGTCGGCCAAGCGGCGCAGCAAGAAGGACGTTCTTCCCGGGAGCGCTCAGAGCAAACGCAATGTCAGGAGATTGTGAATGTGTTTTTTTTTTATTTTTTATGTGTCGTTTTTGCAATTATTTGTACTTCCTGTTCCTTTTTTAAATTTGTTTAGCTTGGATGTGTTTTTAATTATGGGTCGGAGAGGAGCACTGCCAGTAGAATCGATCAGAGATGAAATGGTTACTGAATGCTGGGCTCCTCCCGAGCTAATTCATTGACGTACAAGAATGTTGTCTCTCTTCTCAACTGAATTTTCATGGGTTTTATATGAATGTTTCTGTATACTGCTGTATATTGTCTACATTTACACACATTTATTTTAATAAAGTTATACTTTTTACATATTTATTTGACGTTGTCTCATAGGCATGTGAACAAGGACATAGGACAGATATTCATTGACTAAAGCTCAGCGTTCAACACCATAGTTCCCTCGATGCTCATCACTAAGCTAAGGACCCTGGGACTAAACACCACCCTCTGCAACTGGATCCTGGACTTCCTGACGGGCCGCCCCCAGGTGATGAGGGTAGGCAACAATATATCTGCCACACTGAACATCAACACTGGGGTCCCTCAGGGGTGCGTGCTCAGTCCCCTCCTGTACTGCCTGTTCACCCACGACTGCATGTCCAAACACGACTCCAACACCATCATTAAGTTTGCAGACGACACAACAGTGGTAGGCCTGATCACTGACAACGACGAGACAGCCTATAGGGAGGAGGTCAGAGACCTGGCCTGGTGGTGCCAGAATAACAACCTCTCCCTCAACGTAACCAAGACTAAGGAGATGATTGTGGACTACAGGAAAAGGAGGACCGATCACGACCCCAATCTCATTGACAGGGCTGTAGTGGAGCAGGTCGAGAGCTACAAGTTCCTTGGTGTCCACATCACCAACGGTTCTACAGCTGCAACATCGAGAGCATCCTGACTGGTTGCATCACTGCCTGGTACGGCAACTGCTCTGCCTCTGACCGCAAGGCACTACAGAGGGTAGTGCGTACGGCCCAGTACATCACTGGGGCCAAGCTGCCTGCAATCCAGGACCTCTACACCAGGCGGTGTCAGAGGAAGGCCCTAACAAAGAGCCCAGCCACCCCAGTCATAGACTGTTCTCCCTACTACCGCATGGCAAGCGGTACCGGAGTGCCAAGTCTAGGACAACAAGGCTTCTCAACAGTTTTTAACCCCAAGCCATAAGACTCCTGAACAGATAATCAAATGGCTACCTGGACTATTTGCATTGTGCCCCCCCCCCCCTCTTTTTACACTGCTGCTACTCACTGTTTATCATATATGCATTGTCACTTTAACCATATGTACATACTACCTCAATCAGCCTGACTAACCGGTGTCTGTATGTAGCCTCGCTACTCCTATAGCCTCGCTACTTTTACTGTTTTATTTCTTTACCTACCTATTGTTCACCTAATACCTTTTTTCCCCCACTGTCTACACCTGTTGTATTCGGCGCACATGACAAATAAACGTTGATTTGATTTGACAGTGTGTTTTGCAAACACCACTGTATCGGAATAGTTTTCTGTCGTTATGGCGCCCTCTACTGGTTAACGTCGTTCACTTCACTCCTCTCTGGAATAGAATACATGTCGCCGTGTATATTAGCGTGCTATAGTTAATCATCTCTACTTTTACTATGAGAAGACTGAATTAAAATACAATATATTTAGTCGTTTTTAAAAAAAATAAATAAAAAATGGATAAACTGCCACTCCAGTTAATGTTTCCTCAGCGTCACGTACTGCTCGCCTTCTGCAATGTGAGCTGACTTCCATAGCAACCCGTCTGTCGGTAATTACACTGAACGGTCTGGGTGACGGCGGGTCAGAGGTGTTCAGGACGGGCATAGAGCCCCTGGATGACGGTTCTGGCTGAATTACAACTAAGGACAACTGAACTACATAAAAGTGAAGAATGTTGGGGAAGATTACAACAGGTGAGTCCGTGAATTCAGGAACAGCTGAATAAAACTCAACGTTTAAAAAAAACCAACTGGGAACTTCAATGCGTTCAAGACAACTAAGAACTGGGGAAACGCTGGCTAAGAACCGGCTGGGGAAAATCGTTTTGAACGGTCATCTAATTCGGTAACTCGGACCTCTTTGTTGAGCTCGGTGAGTTGAAGATCACTGACGTTATGATTTGATCTCGTTTCCTGAGTTTTTCGGGTTGTCTTGGACGCTTGGAAAAGTCGGAGATTTCCGAGTTCCCAGTTTATCTGAAGGTGGCATCAGTTGTCTTGAAAGGTTTTTCTTCCATAGATCCACCTTACCTTACCATCGATAATTTCGTGAGTAACCTATTTTATATATATATATATATATATATTTTTTTTAAACGAGTGCCTTTGTCTAAACGTTTTCAACTTGTCACATTATGGACTACTGAACATTATACTGTTATATGAACAACTTTTAATATGACTTCTATGATTGTGTTAAGGGATTTAAAGTGAATTCTGCAGTCCCCCCCCCATATCAACACATTGAATACTAACTAACCGATGTCTTCTGTTCAATATCCACAGGAGGACCGTCTGGCTTCTGATGATGTTCTGCTGCACTTCTTTAATCACTTCCTCAGTCTACCTGTAAACATCCTGTCATATTATTTACTTTATTCACTAACAAAATGTTGATTTTCCCTGTGGGTGAATGTCAAAACTTTTTGTAAAGCACAAAGATGTTTGAAATTTTGGATTTGCTTAATTTCACTTTCCTTCAAATGGTTGATCAGATTTAAGATAATTGACCAATTACACGGGCTACACTTTCTCTGTTATCTATTCTGTCAGAATCTGAGAAAATAATATCCCAAATGTCCTGGTCTCCTTTCCAACCCAGTCGTTCCCTGAGTGTATACAGTACAACCAGGAGACCGGTGTGTTTGAGGTGGTCAGTGAGTCAGAGGAGGCTCTGTCTAGGAGGATCAGGTCAACCCTGCAGTACTTTCAATCACAACCTCTCACTGATCCAACAGAGCTGTCTGCTAGACCCATGGTGGACAACCACTACCCTGTTCTGGTCAGTTCACATTCTCCTGTTCCATTTACAGTATGGCATCTTCATATTGAATACTGCATTGTGTGTTTGGGGGGGGAAAAAAGCTTTTAAATGAGCATTTCACTGTTCTGTTTTACACCTATTGTATACTGTTCAATTGACAAATTAACTTTGATTTGCCAACCAATACATTGCCCTCATAAGTTTAATCAAACTTTAAAAAAAAAACATTTTTATTCAAGTGGATTCAAGTTTCTCATCAGATGAGTTGGTTGATTGATGATTTTAGTTGGTTGATTGATGATTTTAGTTGGTTGATTCATGATTTTAGTTGGTTGATTGATGATTTTAGTTGGTTGATTGATGATTTTAGTTGGTTGATTCATGATTTGAGTTGGTTGATTCATGATTTGAGTTGGTTGATTCATGATTTGAGTTGGTTGATTCATGATTTGAGTTGGTTGATTGATGATTTGAGTTGGTTGATTGATGATTTGAGTTGGTTGATTGATGATTTGAGTTGGTTGATTCATGATTTGAGTTGGTTGATTCATGATTTTAGTTGGTTGATTCATGATTTTAGTTGGTTGATTCATGATTTTAGTTGGTTGATATGGAGTTTATGAAATCAGACGCCTGTGTGTGTGTGACATCATCTGAATGAGAATAATAATCATTGATTTGAACGTCGTAACAGTGCTTGGACAGACAACAGGGAGTGGAGTGGATCCTAAAAGAAAGACTACCCTTGTTTATTCACAGTGACTGCTACTTCGAGTACAGGTAATCCCCACTGTTTTATTACTAGGGGGTCATATCACCTGTTGATGCATGTCTAGATATCAGCACTGCCCTTTATCCTGGTCCTGTCTGTCCTGACTTCATCTGTCTTGATATCAGCACTGCCCTTTATCCTGTCTGTCCTGTCTTCATCTGTCTAGATATCAGCACTGCCCTTTATCCTGTCTGTCCTGTCTTCATCTGTCTAGATATCAGCACTGCCCTTTATCCTGGTCCTGTCTGTCCTGTCTTCATCAATCACATTTATTTTTTTAATCAAATTTATTTATAAAGCCAGTCTTACATCAGCTGATATCTCAAAGTGCTGTACAGAAACCCAGCCTAAAACCCCAAACAGCAAGCAATGCAGGTGTAGAAGCACGGTGGCTAGGAAAAACTCCCTAGAAAGGCCAAAACCTAGGAAGAAACCTAGAGAGGAACCAGGCTATGAGGGGTGGCCAGTCCTCTTCTGGCTGTGCCGGGTGGAGATTATAACAGAACGTGGCCAAGATGTTCAAATGTTCATAGATAACCAGCAGGGTCAAATAATAATAATCACAGTGGTTGTCGAGGGTGCAACAGGTCAGCACCTCAGGAGTAAATGTCAGTTGGCTTTTCATAGCCGATTATTGAGAGTATCTCTACCGCTCCTGCTGTCTCTAGAGAGTTGAAAACAGCAGGTCTGGGACAGGTAGCACGTCCGGTGAACAGGTCAGGGTTCCATAGCCGCAGGCAGAACAGTTGAAACTGGAGCAGCAGCACGGCCAGGTGGACTGGGGACAGCAAGGAGTCATCAGGCCAGGTAGTCCTGAGGCATGGTCCTAGGGCTCAGGTCTTCCGAGAGAGAGAAAGAGAAAAAGAGAGAATTAGAGCATACTTAAATTCACACAGGACACCGGATAAGACAGGAGAAATACTCCAGATATAACAGACTGACCCTAGCCCCCCGACACATAAACTACTGCAGCATAAATACTGGAGGCTGAGACAGGAGGGGTCAGGAGACACTGTGGCCCCGTCCGACAATACCCCCGGACAGGGCCAAACAGGCAGGATATAACCCCACCCACTTTGCCAAAGCACAGCCCCCCCACCACTAGAGGGATATCTTCAACCACCAACTTACCATCCTGAGACAAGGCTGAGTATAGCCCACAAAGATCTCTGCCACGGCACAACCCAAAGGGGGGTTCCAACCCAGACAGGAAGACCACGTCAGTGACTCAACCCACTCAAGTGACGCACCCCTCCTAGGGACAGCATGGAAGAGCACCAATAAGCCAGTGACTCAGCCCCTGTAATATGGTTAGAGGCAGAGAATCCCAGTGGAAAGAGGGGAACCGGCCAGGCAGAGACAGCAAGGGCAGTTCGTTGCTCCAGTGCCTTTCCGTTCACCTTCGCACTCCTGGGCCAGACTACACTCAATCATAGGACCTACTGAAGAGATGAGTCTTCAATAAAGACTTAAAGGTTGAGACCGAGTCTGCGTCTCTCACATGGGTAGGCAGACCATTCCATAAAAATGGAGCTCTATAGGAGAAAGCCCTGCCTCCACCTGTTTGCTTAGAAATTCTAGGGTCAGTAAGGAGGCCTGCGTCTTGTGACCGTACCGTACGTGTAGGTATGTACGGCAGGACCAAATCGTAAAGATAGATAGGAGCAAGCCCATGTAATGCTTTGTAGGTTAGCAGTAAAACCTTGAAATGAGCCCTTGCCTTGTCTTGATGTCAGCACTGCCCTTATCCTGATCCTGCCTGTCCCTACTTCCACCCGACCTACAGGTCCTACTTCCACCTGACCTGTATGTCCTACTTCCACCCAACCTATAGGTCTACTTCCGCCCGACCTATAGGTCCTACTTCCGCCCGACCTATAGGTCTCCTTCCACCCGACCTACAGGTCCTACTTCCACCCGACCCTATAGGTCCTACTTCCACCCGACCTATAGGTCCTACTTCCGCCCGACCTATAGGTCCTACTTCCGCCCGACCTATAGGTCCTACTTCCACCCGACCTATAGGTCCCACTTCCACCCGACCTATAGGTCCTACTTCCACCCGACCTATAGGTCTACTTCCACCCGACCTACAGGTCCTACTTCCACCCGACCTATAGGTCTACTTCCACCTGACCTATAGGTCCTACTTCCACCCGACCTGTAGGTCTACTTCCACCTGACCTATAGGTCCTACTTCCACCCGACCTGTAGGTCCTACTTCCGCCCGACCTACAGGTCCTACTTCCGCCCGACCTACAGGTCCTACTTCCGCCCGACCTATAGGTCCTCCTTCCACCCGACCTACAGGTCCTACTTCCACCCGACCTATAGGTCCTACTTCCACCCGACCTATAGGTCCTACTTCCACCCGACCTACAGGTCCTACTTCCACCCGACCTATAGGTCTCCTTCCACCCGACCCTATAGGTCTACTTCCACCCGACCTATAGGTCCTCCTTCCACCCGACCTATAGGTCCTACTTCCACCCGACCTATAGGTCCTACTTCCACCCAACCTATAGGTCCTACTTCCACCCGACCTACAGGTCCTACTTCCACCCGACCTATAGGTCCTACTTCCGCCCGACCTACAGGTCCTACTTCCTCCCGACCTGTATGTCCTACTTCCACCCGACCTATAGGTCCTACTTCCACCTGACCTGTATGTCCTACTTCCGCCCGACCTGTCGGTCCCACTTCCTGCAGCTCATGGATACCTAATCCCACATAAATCTCTTCTGCGTGCCATGTTAGCATATACTGTACCTGTTGAGAGCAGGCGACTCTCTCTGACCCACACTACACCTGCCTGTCACTCACCTAACCTAACACAGCTGTATTGGCAGAGTGAAGGTAGACACCCTGATACGGTGATGGAATAATACCTTACTCCAGGGAATAACATTCCATTCTATTCTGTTCTGTTCCATTCTATTCTATTCTGTTCTATTCCATTCTATTCTATTCTATTCTAGTTATTCTATTCTATTCTATTCTATTCTATTCTTCTATTCTATTCTATTCTTCTATTCTGTTCTATTCTATTCTAGTTATTCTATTCTATTCCATTCCATTCCATTCTATTCTATTCTATTCTATTCTATTCTATTCTATTCTCCATTCCATTCCATTCTATTCTATTCTATTCTATTCTATTCTTCTGTTCTATTCTATTCTATTCTATTCTATTCTATTCTATTCTTCTATTCTGTTCTATTCTATTCTATTCTGTTCTATTCTATTCTATTCTATTCTATTCTATTCTTCTATTCTATTCTATTCTATTCTATTCTTCTATTCTATTCTATTCTATTCTAGTTATTCTATTCTATTCTATTCTTCTATTCTATTCTATTCTTCTATTCTATTCTATTCTATTCTTCTATTCTGTTCTATTCTATTCTAGTTATTCTATTCTATTCTATTCTTCTATTCTATTCTTCTATTCTATTCTATTCTATTCTTCTATTCTATTCTATTCTATTCTTCTATTCTATTCTATTCTATTCTATTCTATTCTTCTATTCTATTCTTCTATTCTATTCTATTCTATTCTATTCTATTCTTCTATTCTATTAGATTCTATTCTATTCTTCTATTCTATTCCATTCTTCTATTCTGTTCTATTCTATTCTATTCCATTCCATTCCATTCCATTCCATTCTATTCTGTTCTATTCTATTCTATTCTATTCTATTCTTCTATTCTATTCTATTATATTATATTCCATTCTATTCTATTCTTCTATTCTGTTCTATTCTATTCTATTCTATTCTTCTATTCTGTTCTATTATATTCTATTCTATTCCATTCTATTCTATTCTGTTCTATTCTATTCTGTTCTATTCTGTTCTTCTATTCTTCTATTCTGTTCTTCTATTCTATTCTATTATATTATATTCCATTCTATTCTATTCTTCTATTCTGTTCTATTCTATTCTATTCTATTCTTCTATTCTGTTCTATTCTATTCTATTCTTCTATTCTGTTCTATTATATTCTATTCTATTCCATTCTATTCTATTCTGTTCTATTCTATTCTGTTCTATTCTGTTCTTCTATTCTTCTATTCTATTCTTCTATTCTGTTCTATTATATTCCATTCCATTCCATTCCATTCCATTCTATTCTATTCTATTCTATTCTATTCTTCTATTCTATTCTATTCTAGTTATTCTATTCTATTCTATTCTATTCTATTCTTCTATTCTATTCTATTCTAGTTATTCTATTCTATTCTATTCTTCTATTCTATTCTATTCTTCTATTCTATTCTATTCTATTCTATTCTTCTATTCTGTTCTATTCTATTCTATTCTATTCTTCTATTCTATTCTAGTTATTCTATTCTATTCTTCTATTCTATTCTATTCTTCTATTCTGTTCTATTCTGTTCTATTCTATTCTTCTATTCTATTCTATTCTATTCTATTCTATTCTATTCTTCTATTCTATTCTATTCTTCTATTCTATTCTATTCTATTCTTCTATTCTGTTCTATTCTATTCTATTCTAGTTATTCTATTCTATTCTATTCTATTCTTCTATTCTATTCTATTCTAGTTATTCTATTCTATTCTATTCTATTCTATTCTTCTATTCTGTTCTATTCTATTCTATTCTTCTATTCTATTCTATTCTTCTATTCTATTCTATTCTAGTTATTCTATTCTATTCTATTCTTCTATTCTATTCTATTCTATTCTATTCTATTCTATTCTTCTATTCTATTCTATTCTATTCTATTCTTCTATTCTGTTCTATTCTTCTATTCTATTCTATTCTGTTCTATTCTATTCTTCTATTCTGTTCTATTCTATTCTATTCTATTCCATTCCATTCCATTCTATTCTATTCTATTCTATTCTTCTATTCTGTTCTATTATATTCTATTCTATTCCATTCTATTCTATTCTGTTCTATTCTATTCTGTTCTATTCTGTTCTTCTATTCTTCTATTCTGTTCTTCTATTCTATTCTATTATATTCCATTCTATTCTATTCTTCTATTCTGTTCTATTCTATTCTATTCTGTTCTATTATATTCCATTCTATTCTATTCTTCTATTCTATTCTATTCTATTCCATTCTATTCTATTCTATTCTATTCTTCTATTCTATTCTATTCTTCTATTCTGTTCTATTCTATTCTATTCTTCTATTCTATTCTATTCTAGTTATTCTATTCTATTCTATTCTTCTATTCTATTCTATTCTATTCTTCTATTCTATTCTATTCTTCTATTCTATTCTATTATATTCTTCTATTCTGTTCTATTCTATTCTAGTTATTCTATTCTATTCTATTCTATTCTTCTATTCTATTCTAGTTATTCTATTCTATTCTTCTATTCTATTCTATTCTATTCTTCTATTCTGTTCTATTCTATTCTGTTCTATTCTATTCTGTTCTATTCTATTCTGTTCTATTCTATTCTTCCATTCTATTCTATTCTATTCTTCTATTCTATTCTATTCTATTCTATTCTTCTATTCTATTCTATTCTATTCTATTCCATTCTATTCTTCTATTCTATTCTATTCCATTCTATTCTGTTCTATTCTATTCTGTTCTATTAAATTCTATTCTATTCCATTATATTCTATTCTGTTCTATTCTATTCTATTCTATTCTTCTATTCTGTTCTATTATATTCTATTCTATTCCATTCTGTTCTATTCTATTCTGTTCTATTCTATTCTATTCTATTATATTCCATTCTATTCTATTCTTCTATTCTGTTCTATTCTATTCTATTCTATTCTTCTATTCTATTCTATTCTATTCTATTCTGTTCTATTCTATTCTATTCTATTCTATTCTTCCATTCTATTATATTCTATTCTATTCTTCCATTCTATTCTATTCTATTCCATTCCATTCCATTCCATTCCATTCTATTCCATTCTATTCTATTCTATTCTATTCTGTTCTATTCCGTTCTATTCTGTTCTATTATATTCTATTCTATTCTATTCTTCTATTCTATTCTATTCCATTCTATTATATTCTATTCTATTCCATTCTATTCTATTCTATTCTTCCATTCTATTCTATTCTATTCTTCCATTCTATTATATTCCATCTATTCTATTCTATTCCATTCCATTCCATTCCATTCTATTCTATTCTATTCTATTCTGTTCTATTCTATTCTATTCTTCCATTCTATTATATTCTATTCTATTCTTCCATTCTATTCTATTCTATTCTATTCCATTATATTTCATTTCATTTCATTCTTTTCTATTCCATTCCATTCCATTCCATTCTATTCTATTCTTCTATTCTATTCTATTCTTCCATTATATTCCATTCTGTTCTGTTCTATTCTATTCTATTCTGTTCTATTATATTCCATTCTATTCTATTCTTCTATTCTATTCTATTCTATTCCATTCTATTCTATTCTATTCTATTCTTCTATTCTATTCTATTCTTCTATTCTGTTCTATTCTATTCTATTCTTCTATTCTATTCTATTCTAGTTATTCTATTCTATTCTATTCTTCTATTCTATTCTATTCTATTCTTCTATTCTATTCTATTCTTCTATTCTATTCTATTATATTCTTCTATTCTGTTCTATTCTATTCTAGTTATTCTATTCTATTCTATTCTATTCTTCTATTCTATTCTAGTTATTCTATTCTATTCTTCTATTCTATTCTATTCTATTCTTCTATTCTGTTCTATTCTATTCCATTCTATTCTATTCTGTTCTATTCTATTCTGTTCTATTCTATTCTGTTCTATTCTGTTCTATTCTATTCTTCCATTCTATTCTATTCTATTCTTCTATTCTATTCTATTCTATTCCATTCTATTCTATTCTTCTATTCTATTCTATTCCATTCTATTCTGTTCTATTCTATTCTGTTCTATTAAATTCTATTCTATTCCATTATATTCTATTCTGTTCTATTCTATTCTATTCTATTCTTCTATTCTGTTCTATTATATTCTATTCTATTCCATTCTGTTCTATTCTATTCTGTTCTATTCTATTCTATTCTATTATATTCCATTCTATTCTATTCTTCTATTCTGTTCTATTCTATTCTATTCTATTCTTCTATTCTATTCTATTCTATTCTATTCTGTTCTATTCTATTCTATTCTATTCTATTCTTCCATTCTATTATATTCTATTCTATTCTTCCATTCTATTCTATTCTATTCCATTCCATTCCATTCCATTCCATTCTATTCCATTCTATTCTATTCTATTCTATTCTGTTCTATTCCGTTCTATTCTGTTCTATTATATTCTATTCTATTCTCTTCTATTCTATTCTATTCTATTCCATTCTATTATATTCTATTCTATTCCATTCTATTCTATTCTATTCTTCCATTCTATTCTATTCTATTCTTCCATTCTATTATATTCCATCTATTCTATTCTATTCCATTCCATTCCATTCCATTCTATTCTATTCTATTCTATTCTGTTCTATTCTATTCTATTCTTCCATTCTATTATATTCTATTCTATTCTTCCATTCTATTCTATTCTATTCTATTCCATTATATTTCATTTCATTTCATTCTTTTCTATTCCATTCCATTCCATTCCATTCTATTCTATTCTTCTATTCTATTCTATTCTTCCATTATATTCCATTCTGTTCTGTTCTATTCTATTCTATTCTATTCCATTATATTCTATTCTATTCTACCATTCCATTCCATTCTATTCTATTCTATTCTACCATTCCATTCTATTCTATTCTATTCTATTCCATTATATTCTATTCTATTCTACCATTCCATTCCATTCTATTCTATTCTATTCTACCATTCTATTCCATTCTATTCTATTCTATTCTATTCTTCCATTCTATTATATTCCATTCTATTCTATTCCATTCTATTCTATTCTATTCTATTCCATTATATTTCATTTCATTCTATTCTATTCTATTCTATTCTTCCATTCTATTCTATTCTATTCTATTCCATTATATTTCATTTCATTCTATTCTATTCTATTCTATTCTATTCCATTCCATTCCATTCCATTCTATTCTATTCTATTCTACCATTCTATTCCATTCTATTCTATTATATTTCATTCTATTCATTCCATTCCATTCCATTCTATTCTATTCTATTCTTCCATTCTATTCTATTCTATTCCATTATATTTCATTTCATTTCATTTCATTCTATTCTATTCTATTCTATTCTATTCTATTCTTCTATTCTATTATATTATATTTCATTCTATTCATTCCATTCCATTCCATTCCACTCCATTCTATTATATTCTATTCTATTCTATTCTATTCTATTCCATTATATTTCATTTCATTTCATTTCATTTCATTCCATTCCATTCTATTCCGTTCTGTTCTGTTCTATTCTATTCTATTCTACCATTCCATTCTATTCTATTCTATTCTACCATTCCATTCTATTCTATTCTATTCTACCATTCCATTCTATTCTATTCTATTCTATTCCATTATATTCTATTCTATTCTACCATTCCATTCTATTCTATTCCATTCTGTTCTATTCTATTCTATTCCATTCTATTCTACCATTCCATTCTATTCTACCATTCCATTCTATTCCATTCTATTCCATTCCATTCTATTCTATTCTACCATTCCATTCCATTCTATTCTATTCTATTCTACCATTCCATTCCATTCTATTCTATTCTATTCCACCATTCCATTCCATTCTATTCTATTCTATTCTACCATTCCATTATATTCTATTATATTCTATTATATTCTATTCTACCATTCCATTCCATTCTATTCTATTCTATTCTACCATTCCATTCGATTCTATTCTATTCTATTCTACCATTCCATTATATTCTATTCTATTCTATTCCATTCTATTCTATTCTATTCTACCATTCCATTCCATTCTATTCTGTTCTATTCTACCATTCCATTCCATTCATAGGTTTGTCTGACCCTGCATTCCTGCACTTTGTGACAAATGTTGTTTAAAAGGCTTTTATAAAAAACGTATTGATTGATTGATTGATTGATTGATTGTGTGTTTGATGCTTGGCGGTGCTTCCCAAGGTTAGCGAAGCTGCTTTCTCAGTGTGGCCCTCGGGGCTGGAACCAGAAGAGGGATGGCGCCTCAGTCCAACACCCTGTCACCACAGAGACCGTCTGTCCTACCCCTGGGCCTGATGACAGAGAGATCCTGATGAAGGTCCTCGATGTGTCACTGGGGCAGGTCAGCAGATCCTGCTGATTCACATAGATGATATATCTCAGTATGATGTCAATATGGTTAAGTACAGTGGAGATGATATATCTCAGTATGATGTCTATATGGTTAAGTACAGTGGAGATGATATATCTCAGTATGATGTCAATATGGTTAAGTACAGTGGAGATGATATATCTCAGTATGATGTCTATATGGTTAAGTACAGTGGAGATGATATGTCTCAGTATGATGTCTATATGGTTAAGTACAGTGGAGATGATATATCTCAGTATGATGTCTATATGGTTAAGTACAGCGGAGATGATATATCTCAGTATGATGTCTATATGGATAAGTACAGTGGAGATGATATATCTCAGTATGATGTCAATATGGTTAAGTACAGTGGAGATGATATATCTCAGTATGATGGTTTAGTACAGTGGAGATGATATATCTCAGTATGATGGTTAAGTACAGTGGAGATGATATATCTCAGTATGATGTCTATATGGTTAAGTACAGTGGAGATGATATATCTCAGTATGATGTCAATATGGTTAAGTACAGTGGAGATGATATATCTCAGTATGATGTCTATATGGTTAAGTACAGCGGAGATGATATATCTCAGTATGATGGTTAAGTACAGTGGAGATGATATATCTCAGTATGATGGATAAGTACAGTGGAGATGATATATCTCAGTATGATGGTTAAGTACAGTGGAGATGATATATCTCAGTATGATGTCTATATGGTTAAGTACAGTGGAGATGATATATCTCAGTATGATGTCTATATGGTTAAGTACAGCGGAGATGATTATTTGTCATAAATAAACACTTGTTTTGTGGTGTTGGTGAAACAGTAGATACATGCTGTGTATCTTCCAGGTATTTCTTTGTCTCTCTCACCCCAGGCAACACTACCCTGTAGACACACTGGGTTTGTTTGTGTTCTTTGTGTTTCTGCAGGCCTCAGTAACAGACATGTTGACAATGGCTAAGGACAAGGATAAGCAGCTTCCTGTCTGTACCCGGTCTGTGAAAACCCCAGTGTGCTCCCTGGCCTCAGCCTGCTTCTCCTGCATCCCTGAGTCCTACGCCCTGTCCTCCTCACTCCTCGTCTCCTTTCCTCTCTCTTCTTCGCTCCCGGACTGTCCTCTCTGCTCTTCACTCCTAGACTGGGACAGGAGACGGGGAGACTGCGGCTCAGAGCAGGAGATGAACGTCTACCTCGCAGAGACAGAGGCAAAGACAGAGATAGAGGAAGGAACTACAGATGAGGGTAATGGGGACCCCAAGCCCCAGAGTCCCTCCTGTTCTACCGCTGATGAAGAGACGGGTGGTCCCCACACAGAGAGCCCCTGTGAGGGAGGTCCAGCCACCAGCCACAGCAGACTGAAGGACCAGGGTAGAGGGTCAGCCCACACAGAGAGCCCCTGTGAGGGAGGTCCAGCCACCAGCCACAGCAGACTGAAGGACCAGGAGCAGGGTGGAGGGTCAGCCCACACAGAGAGCCCCTGTGAGGGAGGTCCAGCCACCAGCCACAGCAGACTGAAGGACCAGGAGCAGGGTGGAGGGTCAGCCCACACAGAGAGCCCCTGTGAGGGAGGTCCAGCCACCAGCCACATCAGACTGAAGGACCAGGAGCAGGGTGGAGGGTCAGCCCACACAGAGAGCCCCTGTGAGGGAGGTCCAGCCACCAGCCACAGCAGACTGAAGGACCAGGAGCAGGGTGGAGGGTCAGCCCACACAGAGAGCCCCTGTGAGGGAGGTCCAGCCACCAGCCACAGCAGACTGAAGGACCAGGAGCAGGGTGGAGGGTCAGCCCACACAGAGAGCCCCTGTGAGGGAGGTCCAGCCACCAGCCACAGCAGACTGAAGGACCAGGAGCAGGGTGGAGGGTCAGCCCACACAGAGAGCCCCTGTGAGGGAGGTCCAGCCACCAGCCACATCAGACTGAAGGAGGAGGAGGAGGAGGGTGGAGGGTCGGCCCACACAGAGAGCCCCTGTGAGGGAGGTCCAGCCACCAGCCACAACAGACTGAAGGACCAGGGGGAGGGTGGAGGGTCAGAGGAGGAGAATGACCTTGAGTTCTATGATGTCACTGCTAGTATCCATGGCGATAGACAGGGCCTTGATGACTTTAAGGACTTCTTAAAGGGAACACTAGGAGAGAAGCTTTTGCGTCTGTGGATGGATATAGAGAGACTGAAGACCCTACAGGACGGCAGGAGGAAAAACAGGTATTCATATACACAGTCAGTACTTCCTTAAAGGTCCAATGCAGCAGTTTTTTATCTCAATATCAAATCATTTCTGGGTAACAATGAAAGTACCTTACTGTGATTGTTTTGAATTAAAATGGTCAAAATGAAACAAAAATATCTTCTTAGCAAAAGGTAATTTCTCAAGGCAAAATGTTGCTCGGACTGTCTGGGAGTGGCCTGAGTGGGGTGGGGAAAACAGAACATTATCTGTTATTGGCAGAGAGGTTTGGAACTCTCTTCCTTATTGGTCTATTAACTAATTCACCGAAATGGTGATGTCACCATGGAAGGCCAAAACTCCATCCCACCAATACAGGCTGACATTTCAAAGCTCATAGTGTGGAAATATATATATATATATATATATATATATAAAACACAGAGAAAATCACAGTTTTGACTGCACTGGGCCTTTAACCCATAACTCCTAACCTTCACCTGAACCCTGACCTTAACCCATAACTCCTAACCTTCACCTGAACCCTGACCCATAACTCCTAACCTTCACCTGAACCCTGACCTTAACCCATAACTCCTAACCTTCACCTGAACCCTGACCTTAACCCATAACTCCTAACCTTCACCTGAACCCTGACCTTAACCCATAACTCCTAATCTTCACCTGAACCCTGACCTTAACTCATAACTCCTAACCTTCCCCTTAACCCATAACTCCTAACCTTCACCTGAACCTTGACCCCAACCCCTAACCCTAACCCTTAACCCATAACTCCTAACCTTCACCTTTACCCATAACCCCAACCCTTAACCCATAACTCCTAATCTTCACCTTAACCCTGACCCCAGCCCATAACTCCTAACCTTCACCTGAACCCTGACCTTAACCCATAACTCCTAACCTTCACCTGAACCCATAACTCCTAACCTTCACCTTAACCCTAACCTAAATCCTAATCCTAACCTAAACCCTAACCCTAACCTAAACCCTAATCCTAACCTAAACCCTAACCCTAAACCCTAACCCTAACCTAAACCCTAATCCTAACCTAAACCCTAACCCTAACCTAAACCCTAACCCTAACCTAAACCCTAATCCTAACCTAAACCCTAATCCTAACCTAAACCCTAACCCTAACCTAAACCCTAACCCTAACCTAAACCCTAACCTAACCCTAACCCTAACCCTAACCCTAACCTAAACCCTAACCCTAACCTAAACCCTAACCCTAACCTAAACCCTAACCTCAAGCCTTCATTGAAGTATAGAACCTGAGATGACAATAAGCCTTCCTCTTAACCAATGACGTGGACAGAACCGTCTTCAGTGATTGATTGATTGATTGATTGTGACAGGCATTTGGTCCAGATGCGTATCTGCTACCTGCTGAGCGGTGGCCAGAGCAGTCTGAATGGTGAGCTGTTGACCAGACTGGGTCTCTCTACCTCCCCCTGCTGGAGAGAGGACAGACTGCAGAGAGTTCAGCCCCGCATCACTGAGGCTCTGCTCTGCTACTGGTGAGGAGACTGACTGACGGGGGGGGGTTCTAACCTCTCCTCGGGGACCCACAGACATTACATGTTTTTAAACTACTCCAGAGTTTCCCGATTTAACATTGGGATCATGTTTATATACTGTTTTACCCACTTCATATGTTTATACTGTATTCTAGTCAAGGCTCATCCTATATAACTACTGTCTATACACACCATCCTATATAACTACTGTCTATACACACCATCCTATATAACTACTGTCTATACACACCATCCTATATAACTACTGTCTATACACACCATCCTATATAACTACAGTCTATACACACCATCCTATATAACTACTGTCTATACACACCATCCTATATAACTACTGTCTATACACACCATCCTATATAACTACTGTCTATACACACCATCCTATATAACTACTGTCTATACACACCATCCTATATAACTACAGTCTATACACACCATCCTATATAACTACTGTCTATACACACCATCCTATATAACTACTGTCTATACACACCATCCTATATAACTACTGTCTAAATACACCATCCTATAAAACTACTGTCTATACACACCATCCTATAAAACTACTGTCTATACACACCATCCTATATAACTACTGTCTATATACACCATCCTATATAACACCTGTCTATACACACCATCCTATATAACTACTGTCTATACACACCATCCTATATAACTACTGTCTATACACACCATCCTATATAACTACTGTCTATACACACCATCCTATATAACTACAGTCTATACACACCATCCTATATAACTACTGTCTATACACACCATCCTATATAACTACTGTCTATACACACCATCCTATATAACTACTGTCTATATACACCATCCTATAAAACTACTGTCTATACACACCATCCTATAAAACTACTGTCTATACACACCATCCTATATAACTACTGTCTATATACACCATCCTATATAACACCTGTCTATACACACCATCCTATATAACTACTGTCTATACACACCATCCTATATAACTACTGTCTATACACACCATCCTATATAACTACTGTCTATACACACCATCCTATATAACTACTGTCTATACACACCATCCTATATAACTACTGTCTATACACACCATACTATATAACTACTGTCTATACACACCATCCTACATAACTACTGTCTATACTGTCTATACACACCATCCTATATAACTACTGTCTATACACACCATCCTACATAACTACTGTCTATACTGTCTATACACACCATCCTATATAACTACTGTCTATACACACCATCCTATATAACTACTGTCTATACACACCATCCTATATAACTACTGTCTATACACACCATCCTATATAACTACTGTCTATACTGTCTATACACACCATCCTATATAACTACTGTCTATATACACCATCCTATATAACTACTGTCTATACACACCATCCTATATAACTACTGTCTATATACACCATCCTATATAACTACTGTCTATACTATCTATACACACCATCCTATATAACTACTGTCTATACACACCATCCTATATAACTACTGTCTATACATACCATCCTATATAACTACTGTCTATACACACCATCCTATATAACTACTGTCTATACACACCATCCTATATAACTACTGTCTATACACACCATCCTGTATAACTACTGTCTATACACACCATCCTATATAACTATTGTCTATACACACCATCCTATATAACTACTGTCTATACACACCATCCTATATAACTACTGTCTATACACACCATCCTATATAACTACTGTCTATACACACCATCCTATATAACTACTGTCTATACACACCATCCTATATAACTACTGTCTATACACACCATCCTATATAACTACTGTCTATACACACCATCCTATATAACTACTGTCTATACTGTCTATACACACCATCCTATATAACTACTGTCTATACACACCATCCTATATAACTACTGTCTATACACACCATCCTGTATAACTACTGTCTATACACACCATCCTATATAACTATTGTCTATACACACCATCCTATATAACTACTGTCTATACACACCATCCTATATAACTACTGTCTATACACACCATCCTATATAACTACTGTCTATACTGTCTATACACACCATCCTATATAACTACTGTCTATACACACCATCCTATATAACTACTGTCTATACACACCATCCTATATAACTACTGTCTATACTGTCTATACACACCATCCTATATAACTACTGTCTATACACACCATCCTATATAACTACTGTCTATACACACCATCCTATATAACTACTGTCTATATACACCATCCTATATAACTACTGTCTATACTATCTATACACACCATCCTATATAACTACTGTCTATACACACCATCCTATATAACTACTGTCTATACACACCATCCTATATAACTACTGTCTATACACACCATCCTATATAACTACTGTCTATACACACCATCCTATATAACTACTGTCTATACACACCATCCTGTATAACTACTGTCTATACACACCATCCTGTATAACTACTGTCTATACACACCATCCTGTATAACTACTGTCTATACACACCATCCTATATAACTACTGTCTATACACACCATCCTATATAACTACTGTCTATACACACCATCCTGTATAACTACTGTCTATACACACCATCCTATATCATACTGTCTATACACACCATCCTATATAACTACTGTCTATATACACCATCCTATATAACTACTGTCTATACTGTCTATACACACCATCCTATATAACTACTGTCTGTACACACCATCCTATATAACTACTGTCTATACACACCATCCTACATAACTACTGTCTATACACACCATCCTATATAACTACTGTCTATACACACCATCCTATATAACTACTGTCTATACACACCATCCTATATAACTACTGTCTATACTGTCTATACACACCATCCTATATAACTACTGTCTATACACACCATCCTATATAACTACTGTCTATATACACCATCCTATATAACTACTGTCTATTCTATCTATACACACCATCCTATATAACTACTGTCTATACACACCATCCTATATAACTACTGTCTATACACACCATCCTATATAACTACTGTCTATACACACCATCCTATATAACTACTGTCTATACACACCATCCTATATAACTACTGTCTATACACACCATCCTGTATAACTACTGTCTATACACACCATCCTATATAACTACTGTCTATACACACCATCCTATATAACTACTGTCTATACACACCATCCTATATAACTACTGTCTATACACACCATCCTATATAACTACTGTCTATACACACCATCCTATATAACTACTGTCTATACACACCATCCTACATAACTACTGTCTATACTGTCTATACACACCATCCTATATAACTACTGTCTATACACACCATCCTACATAACTACTGTCTATACTGTCTATACACACCATCCTATATAACTACTGTCTATACACACCATCCTATATAACTACTGTCTATACTGTCTATACACATCATCCTATATAACTACTGTCTATACACACCATCCTATATAACTACTGTCTATATACACCATCCTATATAACTACTGTCTATACTATCTATACACACCATCCTATATAACTACTGTCTATACACACCATCCTATATAACTACTGTCTATACACACCATCCTATATCAAATCAAATCAAATCAAATTTATTTATATAGCCCTTCGTACATCAGCTGAAATCTCAAAGTGCTGTACAGAAACCCAGCCTAAAACCCCAAACAGCAAGCAATGCATGTGAAAGAAGCACGGTGGCTGGGAAAAACTCCCTAGGAAAAACTCCTGAGAAAGGCCAAAAACCTAGGAAGAAACCTAGAGAGGAACCAGGCTATGAGGGGTGGCCAGTCCTCTTCTGGCTGTGCCGGGTGGATATTATAACAGAACATAGTCAAGATGTTAAAATGTTCGTAAATGACCAGCATGGTCAAATAATAATAATCATAGTAATTGTCGAGGGTGCAACAAGCACGTCCGGTGAACAGGTCAGGGTTCCGTAGCCGCAGGCAGAACAGTTGAAACTGGAGCAGCAGCATGGCCAGGTGGACTGGGGACAGCAAGGAGTCATCATGCCAGGTAGTCCTAGGGCTCAGGTCCTCCGAGAGAAAGAAAGAAAGAAAGAAAGAGAGAATTAGAGAGAGCATATTTACATTCACACAGGACACCGGATAAGACAAGAGAATACTCCAGATGTAACAGACTGACCCTAGCCCCCCCGACACATAAACTACTGCAGCATAAATACTGGAGGCTGAGACAGGAGGGATCAGAAGACACTGTGGCCCCATCCGATGATACCCCCGGACAGGGCCAAACAGGCAGGATATAACCCCACCCACTTTGCCAAAGCACAGCCCCCCACACCACTAGAGGGATATCTACAACCACCAACTTACCGTCCGAAGACAAGGCCGAGTATAGCCCACAAAGATGTCCGCCACGGCACAACCCAAGGGGGGGGCGCCAACCCAGACAGGAAGACCACGTCAGTGGCTCAACCTACTCAAGTGACGCACCCCTCCCATGGACGGCATGGAAGAACACCAGTAAGTCAGTGACTCAGCCCCTGTAAAAGGGTTAGAGGCAGAGAATCCCAGTGGGAAGAGGGGAACCGACAAGGCAGAGACAGCAAGGGCGGTTCGTTGCTCCAGCCTTTCCGTTCACCTTCACACTCCTGGGCCAGACTATACTTAATCATAGGACCTACTGAAGAGATAAGTCTTCAGTAAAGACTTAAAGGTTGAGACTGAGTCTGCGTCTCTCACATGGGTAGGCAGACCATTCCATAAAAATGGAGCTCTATAGGAGAAAGCCCTACCTCCAGCCGTTTGCTTAGAAATTCTATATAACTACTGTCTATACACACCATCCTACATAACTACTGTCTATACACACCATCCTATATAACTACTGTCTATACACACCATCCTATATAACTACTGTCTATACACACCATCCTACATAACTACTGTCTATACTGTCTATACACATCATCCTATATAACTACTGTCTATACACACCATCCTATATAACTACTGTCTATACTGTCTATACACACCATCCTATATAACTACTGTCTATACACACCATCCTATATAACTACTGTCTATACACACCATCCTATATAACTACTGTCTATACACACCATCCTATATAACTGCTGTCTATACACACCATCCTATATAACTACTGTCTATACACACCATCCTATATAACTACTGTCTATACTGTCTATACACACCATCCTATATAACTACTGTCTATACACACCATCCTACATAACTACTGTCTATACTGTCTATACACACCATCCTATATAACTACTGTCTATACACACCATCCTATATAAGTACTGTCTATACTGTCTATACACACCATCCTATATAACTACTGTCTATACACACCATCCTATATAACTACTGTCTATACACACCATCCTATATAACTACTGTCTATACTGTCTATACACACCATCCTATATAACTACTGTCTATACACACATCCTATATAACTACTGTCTATACACACCATCCTATATAACTACTGTCTATACACACCATCCTATATAATACTGTCTATACACTATAATACTGTCTATACACACATCCTATAAACTACTGTCTATACACACCATCCTATATAACTACTGTCTATACTGTCTATACACACCATCCTATATAACTACTGTCTATACACACCATCCTATATAACTACTGTCTATACACACCATCCTATATAACTACTGTCTATACACACCATCCTATATAACTACTGTCTATACTGTCTATACACACCATCCTATATAACTACTGTCTATACACACATCCTATATAACTACTGTCTATACACACCATCCTATATAACTACTGTCTATACACACCATCCTATATAATACTGTCTATACACACCATCCTATATAATACTGTCTATACACACCATCCTATAAAACTACTGTCTATACACACCATCCTATATAACTACTGTCTATACTGTCTATACACACCATCCTATATAACTACTGTCTATACACACCATCCTGTATAACTACTGTCTATACACACCATCCTACATAACTACTGTCTATACACACCATCCTATATAACTACTGTCTATACACACCATCCTATATAACTACTGTCTATAAACACCATCCTATATAACTACTGTCTATACACACCATCCTATAAAACTACTGTCTATACTGTCTATACACACCATCCTATATAACTACTGTCTATACACACCATCCTATAAAACTACTGTCTATACACACCATCCTATATAACTACTGTCTATACACACCATCCTATATAACTACTGTCTATACACACCATCCTATATAACTACTGTCTATACACACCATCCTATATAACTACTGTCTATACACACCATCCTATATAACTACTGTCTATACACACCATCCTATATAACTACTGTCTATACACACCATCCTATATAACTACTGTCTATACACACCATCCTATATAACTACTGTCTATACACACCATCCTATATAACTACTGTCTATACACACCATCCTGTATAACTACTGTCTATACACACCACCCTATATAACTACTGTCTATACACACCATCCTATATAACTACTGTCTATACACACCATCCTATATAACTACTGTCTATACACACCATCCTATATAACTACTGTCTATACACACCATCCTATTATAACTACTGTCTATACACACCATCCTATATAACTACTGTCTATACACACCATCCTATATAACTACTGTCTATACACACCATCCTATATAACTACTGTCTATACACACCATCCTACATAACTACTGTCTATACTGTCTATACACACCATCCTATATAACTACTGTCTATACACACCATCCTATATAACTACTGTCTATACTGTCTATACACACCATCCTATATAACTACTGTCTATACACACCATCCTGTATAACTACTGTCTATACACACCATCCTATATAATACTGTCTATACACACCATCCTATATAACTACTGTCTATATACACCATCCTATATAACTACTGTCTATACTGTCTATACACACCATCCTATATAACTACTGTCTATACACACCATCCTATATAACTACTGTCTATACACACCATCCTGTATAACTACTGTCTATACACACCATCCTGTATAACTACTGTCTATACACACCATCCTATATAACTACTGTCTATACACACCATCCTATATAACTACTGTCTATACACACCATCCTATATAACTACTGTCTATTCACACCATCCTACATAACTACTGTCTATACTGTCTATACACACCATCCTATATAACTACTGTCTATACACACCATCCTATATAACTACTGTCTATACACACCATCCTACATAACTACTGTCTATACTGTCTATACACACCATCCTATATAACTACTGTCTATACACACCATCCTATATAACTACTGTCTATAATGTCTATACACACCATCCTATATAACTACTGTCTATACACACCACCCTATATAACTACTGTCTATACACACCATCCTATATAACTACTGTCTATACACACCATCCTTTATAACTACTGTCTATACACACCATCCTATATAAGTACTGTCTATACTGTCTATACACACCATCCTATATAACTGTCTATACACACCATACTATATAACTACTGTCTATACACACCATCCTATATAACTACTGTCTATACACACCATCCTATATAAGTACTGTCTATACTGTCTATACACACCATCCTATATAACTACTGTCTATACACACCATCCTGTATAACTACTGTCTATACTGTCTATACACACCATCCTATATAACTACTGTCTATACACACCATCCCATATAACTACTGTCTATACACACCATCCTATATAACTACTGTCTATACACACCATCCTATATAACTACTGTCTATACTGTCTATACACACCATCCTATATAACTACTGTCTATACACACCCTATACACTGTCTAACACACCCCTATATAACTACTGTCTATACACACCATCCTATATAACTACTGTCTATACACACCATCCTATATAACTACTGTCTATACACACCATCCTATATAACTACTGTCTATACACACCATCCTATATAACTACTGTCTATACACACCATCCTATATAACTACTGTCTATACACACCATCCTGTATAACTACTGTCTATACACACCACCCTGTATAACTACTGTCTATACACACCATCCTATATAACTACTGTCTATACACAACCATCCTATATAACTACTGTCTATACACACCATCCTATATAACTACTGTCTATACACACCATCCTATTATAACTACTGTCTATACACACCATTCTATATAACTACTGTCTATACACACCATCCTATATAACTACTGTCTATACACACCATCCTATATAACTACTGTCTATACACACCATCCTACATAACTACTGTCTATACTGTCTATACACACCATCCTATATAACTACTGTCTATACACACCATCCTATATAACTACTGTCTATACTGTCTATACACACCATCCTATATAACTACTGTCTATACACACCATCCTGTATAACTACTGTCTATACACACCATCCTATATAATACTGTCTATACACACCATCCTATATAACTACTGTCTATATACCATCCTATATAACTACTGTCTATACTGTCTATACACACCATCCTATATAACTACTGTCTATACACACCATCCTATATAACTACTGTCTATACACACCATCCTGTATAACTACTGTCTATACACACCATCCTGTATAACTACTGTCTATACACACCATCCTATATAACTACTGTCTATACACACCATCCTATATAACTACTGTCTATACACACCATCCTATATAACTACTGTCTATTCACACCATCCTACATAACTACTGTCTATACTGTCTATACACACCATCCTATATAACTACTGTCTATACACACCATCCTATATAACTACTGTCTATACACACCATCCTACATAACTACTGTCTATACTGTCTATACACACCATCCTATATAACTACTGTCTATACACACCATCCTATATAACTACTGTCTATAATGTCTATACACACCATCCTATATAACTACTGTCTATACACACCATCCTTTATAACTACTGTCTATACACACCATCCTATATAAGTACTGTCTATACTGTCTATACACACCATCCTATATAACTGTCTATACACACCATACTATATAACTACTGTCTATACACACCATCCTATATAACTACTGTCTATACACGCCATCCTATATAAGTACTGTCTATACTGTCTATACACACCATCCTATATAACTACTGTCTATACACACCATCCTGTATAACTACTGTCTATACTGTCTATACACACCATCCTATATAACTACTGTCTATACACACCATCCCATATAACTACTGTCTATACACACCATCCTATATAACTACTGTCTATACACACCATCCTATATAACTACTGTCTATACTGTCTATACACACCATCCTATATAACTACTGTCTATACACACCATCCTATATAACTACTGTCTATACACACCATCCTATATAACTACTGTCTATACTGTCTATACACACCATCCTATATAACTACTGTCTATATACGCCATCCTATATAACTACTGTCTATACACACCATCCTATATAACTACTGTCTATACACACCATCCTATATAACTACTGTCTATACACACCATCCTATATAACTACTGTCTATACTGTCTATACACACCATTCCTATATAACTACTGTCTATACACACCATCCTATATAACTACTGTCTATACACACCATCCTATATAACTACTGTCTATACACACCATCCTACATAACTACTGTCTATACACACCATCCTATATAACTACTGTCTATACTGTCTATACACACCATCCTATATAACTACTGTCTATACACACCATCCTATATAACTACTGTCTATACACACCATCCTGTATAACGACTGTCTATACACACCATCCTATATAACTACTGTCTATACACACCATCCTATATAACTACTGTCTATATACACCATCCTATATAACTGCTGTCTATACACACCATCCTATATAACTACTGTCTATACACACCATCCTATATAACTACTGTCTATACACACCATCCTATATAACTACTGTCTATACACACCATCCTATATAACTACTGTCTATACACACCATCCTATATAACTAATGTCTATACACACCATCCTATATAACTACTGTCTATACACACCATCCTATATAACTATAGACTGTGACCTGAAGTAGGATCACCTGGTCCATACTAGACTGGTACCTGAACTAGGATCACCTGGTCCATACTAGACTAGACTGGTACCTGAACTAGGATCACCTGGTCCCTACTAGACTGGTACCTGAACTAGGATCACCTGGTCCATACTAGACTAGACTGGTACCTGAACTAGGATCACCTGGTCCATACTAGACTGGTACCTGAACTAGGATCACCTGGTCCATACGAGACTGGCACCTGAACTAGGATCACCTGGTCCATACTAGACTGGTACCTGAACTGGGATCACCTGGTCCATACTAGACTAGACTGGTACCTGAACTAGGATCACCTGGTCCATACTAGACTGGTACCTGACCTAGGATCACCTGGTCCATACTAGACTAGACTGGTACCTGAACTGGGATCACCTGGTCCATACTAGACTAGACTGACCTGAACTAGGATCACCTGGTCCATACTAGACTAGACTGGTACCTGAACTGGGATCACCTGGTCCATACTAGACTAGACTGGTACCTGAACTAGGATCACCTGGTCCATACTAGACTAGTACCTGAACTAGGATCACCTGGTACATACTAGACTAGACTGGTACCTGAACTAGGATCACCTGGTCCATACTAGACTGGTACCTGAACTAGGATCACCTGGTCCATACTAGACTAGACTGGTACCTGAACTAGGATCACCTGGTCCATACTAGAGTAGACTGGTACATGAACTATGATCACTTGGTCAATACTAGAGTAGACTGGTACCTGAACTAGGATCACCTGGTCCATACTAGACTGGTACCTGAACTAGGATCACCTGGTCCATACTAGACTAGACTGGTACCTGAACTAGGATCACCTGGTCCATACTAGACTGGTACCTGAACTAGGATCACCTGGTCCATACTAGACTAGACTGTACCTGAACTAGGATCACCTGGTCCATACTAGACTGGTACCTGAACTAGGATCACCTGGTCCATACTAGACTAGACTGGTACCTGAACTAGGATCACCTGGTCCATACTAGACTGGTACCTGAACTAGGATCACCTGGTCCATACTAGACTAGACTGGTACCTGAACTAGGATCACCTGGTCCATACTAGACTGGTACCTGAACTAGGATCACCTGGTCCATACTAGACTGGTACCTGAATTAGGATCACCTGGTCCGTACTAGACTAGACTGGTACCTGAATTAGGATCACCTGGTCCGTACTAGACTAGACTGGTACCTGAACTAGGATCACCTGGTCCATACTAGACTAGACTGGTACCTGAACTAGGATCACCTGGTCCGTACTAGACTGGAACCTGAACTAGGATCACCTGGTCCATACTAGACTAGACTGGTACCTGAACTAGGATCACCTGGTCCATACTAGACTAGACTGGTACCTGAACTAGGATCACCTGGTCCATACTAGACTGGTACCTGAACTAGGATCACCTGGTCCATACTAGACTAGACTGGTACCTGAACTAGGATCACCTGGTCCATACTAGACTGCTACCTGAACTAGGATCACCTGGTCCATACGAGACTGGCACCTGAACTAGGATCACCTGGTCCATACTAGACTGGTACCTGAACTGGGATCACCTGGTCCATACTAGACTAGACTGGTACCTGAACTAGGATCACCTGGTCCATACTAGACTGGTACCTGACCTAGGATCACCTGGTCCATACTAGACTAGACTGGTACCTGAACTGGGATCACCTGGTCCATACTAGACTAGACTGACCTGAACTAGGATCACCTGGTCCATACTAGACTAGACTGGTACCTGAACTGGGATCACCTGGTCCATACTAGACTAGACTGGTACCTGAACTAGGATCACCTGGTCCATACTAGACTAGTACCTGAACTAGGATCACCTGGTACATACTAGACTAGACTGGTACCTGAACTAGGATCACCTGGTCCATACTAGACTGGTACCTGAACTAGGATCACCTGGTCCATACGAGACTGGCACCTGAACTAGGATCACCTGGTCCATACTAGACTAGTACCTGAACTGGGATCACCTGGTCCATACTAGACTAGACTGGTACCTGAACTAGGATCACCTGGTCCATACTAGACTGGTACCTGACCTAGGATCACCTGGTCCATACTAGACTAGACTGGTACCTGAACTGGGATCACCTGGTCCATACTAGACTAGACTGACCTGAACTAGGATCACCTGGTCCATACTAGACTAGACTGGTACCTGAACTGGGATCACCTGGTCCATACTAGACTAGACTGGTACCTGAACTAGGATCACCTGGTCCATACTAGACTAGTACCTGAACTAGGATCACCTGGTACATACTAGACTAGACTGGTACCTGAACTAGGATCACCTGGTCCATACTAGACTGGTACCTGAACTAGGATCACCTGGTCCATACTAGACTAGACTGGTACCTGAACTAGGATCACCTGGTCCATACTAGAGTAGACTGGTACCTGAACTAGGATCACCTGGTCCATACTAGACTGGTACCTGAACTAGGATCACCTGGTCCATACTAGACTAGACTGGTACCTGAACTAGGATCACCTGGTCCATACTAGACTGGTACCTGAACTAGGATCACCTGGTCCATACTAGACTAGACTGGTACCTGAACTAGGATCACCTGGTCCATACTAGACTGGTACCTGAACTAGGATCACCTGGTCCATACTAGACTGGTACCTTAACTAGGATCACCTGGTCCATACTAGACTAGACTGGTACCTGAACTAGGATCACCTGGTCCATACTAGAGTAGACTGGTACCTGAACTAGGATCACCTGGTCCATACTAGACTGGTACCTGAACTAGGATCACCTGGTCCATACTAGACTGGTACCTGAATTAGGATCACCTGGTCCGTACTAGACTAGACTGGTACCTGAATTAGGATCACCTGGTCCGTACTAGACTAGACTGGTACCTGAATTAGGATCACCTGGTCCATACTAGACTAGACTGGTACCTGAACTAGGATCACCTGGTCCATACTAGACTGGTACCTGAACTAGGATCACCTGGTCCATACTAGACTAGACTGGTACCTGAACTAGGATCACCTGGTCCATACTAGACTGGTACCTGAACTAGGATCACCTGGTCCATACTAGACTGGTACCTGAATTTGGATCACCTGGTCCGTACTAGACTAGACTGGTACCTGAATTAGGATCACCTGGTCCGTACTAGACTAGACTGGTACCTGAACTAGGATCACCTGGTCCATACTAGACTAGACTGGTACCTGAACTAGGATCACCTGGTCCGTACTAGACTGGAACCTTAACTAGGATCACCTGGTCCATACTAGACTAGACTGGTACCTGAACTAGGATCACCTGGTCCATACTAGACTAGACTGGTACCTGAACTAGGATCACCTGGTCCATACTAGACTGGTACCTGAACTAGGATCACCTGGTCCATACTAGACTAGACTGGTACCTGAACTAGGATCACCTGGTCCATACTAGACTGCTACCTGAACTAGGATCACCTGGTCCATACGAGACTGGCACCTGAACTAGGATCACCTGGTCCATACTAGACTAGTACCTGAACTGGGATCACCTGGTCCATACTAGACTAGACTGGTACCTGAACTAGGATCACCTGGTCCATACTAGACTGGTACCTGACCTAGGATCACCTGGTCCATACTAGACTAGACTGGTACCTGAACTGGGATCACCTGGTCCATACTAGACTAGACTGACCTGAACTAGGATCACCTGGTCCATACTAGACTAGACTGGTACCTGAACTGGGATCACCTGGTCCATACTAGACTAGACTGGTACCTGAACTAGGATCACCTGGTCCATACTAGACTAGTACCTGAACTAGGATCACCTGGTACATACTAGACTAGACTGGTACCTGAACTAGGATCACCTGGTCCATACTAGACTGGTACCTGAACTAGGATCACCTGGTCCATACGAGACTGGCACCTGAACTAGGATCACCTGGTCCATACTAGACTAGTACCTGAACTGGGATCACCTGGTCCATACTAGACTAGACTGGTACCTGAACTAGGATCACCTGGTCCATACTAGACTGGTACCTGACCTAGGATCACCTGGTCCATACTAGACTAGACTGGTACCTGAACTGGGATCACCTGGTCCATACTAGACTAGACTGACCTGAACTAGGATCACCTGGTCCATACTAGACTAGACTGGTACCTGAACTGGGATCACCTGGTCCATACTAGACTAGACTGGTACCTGAACTAGGATCACCTGGTCCATACTAGACTAGTACCTGAACTAGGATCACCTGGTACATACTAGACTAGACTGGTACCTGAACTAGGATCACCTGGTCCATACTAGACTGGTACCTGAACTAGGATCACCTGGTCCATACTAGACTAGACTGGTACCTGAACTAGGATCACCTGGTCCATACTAGAGTAGACTGGTACCTGAACTAGGATCACCTGGTCCATACTAGACTGGTACCTGAACTAGGATCACCTGGTCCATACTAGACTAGACTGGTACCTGAACTAGGATCACCTGGTCCATACTAGACTGGTACCTGAACTAGGATCACCTGGTCCATACTAGACTAGACTGGTACCTGAACTAGGATCACCTGGTCCATACTAGACTGGTACCTGAACTAGGATCACCTGGTCCATACTAGACTGGTACCTTAACTAGGATCACCTGGTCCATACTAGACTAGACTGGTACCTGAACTAGGATCACCTGGTCCATACTAGAGTAGACTGGTACCTGAACTAGGATCACCTGGTCCATACTAGACTGGTACCTGAACTAGGATCACCTGGTCCATACTAGACTGGTACCTGAATTAGGATCACCTGGTCCGTACTAGACTAGACTGGTACCTGAATTAGGATCACCTGGTCCGTACTAGACTAGACTGGTACCTGAATTAGGATCACCTGGTCCATACTAGACTAGACTGGTACCTGAACTAGGATCACCTGGTCCATACTAGACTGGTACCTGAACTAGGATCACCTGGTCCATACTAGACTAGACTGGTACCTGAACTAGGATCACCTGGTCCATACTAGACTGGTACCTGAACTAGGATCACCCGGTCCATACTAGACTGGTACCTGAATTTGGATCACCTGGTCCGTACTAGACTAGACTGGTACCTGAATTAGGATCACCTGGTCCGTACTAGACTAGACTGGTACCTGAACTAGGATCACCTGGTCCATACTAGACTAGACTGGTACCTGAACTAGGATCACCTGGTCCGTACTAGACTGGAACCTTAACTAGGATCACCTGGTCCATACTAGACTAGACTGGTACCTGAACTAGGATCACCTGGTCCATACTAGACTAGACTGGTACCTGAACTAGGATCACCTGGTCCATACTAGACTAGACTGGTACATAAACTAGGATCACCTGGTCCATACTAGACTAGACTGGTACCTGAACTAGGTTCACCTGGTCCATACTAGACTGGTACCTAAACTAGGATCACCTGGTCCATACTAGACTGGTACCTAAACTAGGATCACCTGGTCCGTACTAGACTAGACTGGTACCTGAACTAGGTTCACCTGGTCCATACTAGACTGGTACCTGAACTAGGATCACCTGGTCCATACTAGACTGGTACCTGAACTAGGATCACCTGGTCCATACTAGACTAGACTGGTACCTGAACTAGGATCACCTGGTCCATACTAGACTGGTACCTGAACTAGGATCACCTGGTCCATACTAGACTGGTACCTGAACTAGGATCACTTGGTCCATACTAGACTAGACTGGTACCTGAACTAGGATCACCTGGTCCATACTAGACTGGTACCTGAACTAGGATCACCTGGTCCATACTAGACTGGTACCTGAACTAGGATCACTTGGTCCATACTAGACTAGACTGGTACCTGAACTAGGATCACCTGGTCCATACTAGACTGGTACCTGAACTAGCATCACCTGGTCCATACTAGACTGGTACCTGAACTAGGATCACCTGGTCCATACTAGACTGGTACCTGAACTAGGATCACCTGGTCCATACTAGACTGGTACCTGAACTAGGATCACCTGGTCCATACTAGACTAGACTGGTACCTGAACTAGGATCACCTGGTCCATACTAGACTAGACTGGTACCTGAACTAGGATCACCTGGTCTATACTAGACTAGACTGGTACCTGAACTAGGATCACCTGGTCCATACTAGACTAGACTGGTACCTGAACTAGGATCACCTGGTCCATACTAGACTAGACTGGTACCTGAACTAGGATCACCTGGTCCATACTGTCTCGTATTTCTGTGGTAATATTAAATGTCGTGTTTTAATAGTATTGTTATGTTAATGGTATTTCACCCCGTTCAATTTAAATATTATAGCGATCCTCGTTATGTGAGCCACGTTATAATTTCCATTAAGTGGGTTAAACTTATTGGCGCGATGCTTAGGGTGAATAAAGGGACGTAGTTGAGCTTATGAGTCTGCATTCATATGAATGTTGTGTTCTGGTTGTGTTCCAGGGGTCCCAGGTTCATGTTGTGTTCCAGGGGTCCCAGGTGTATGTTCTGGTTGTGTTCCAGGGGTCCCAGGTTCATGTTGTGGTTGTGTTCCAGGGGTCCCAGGTTCATGTTGTGTTCCAGGGGTCCCAGGTTCATGTTCTGGTTGTGTTCCAGGGGTCCCAGGTTCATGTTCTGGTTGTGTTCCAGGGGTCCCAGGTTCATGTTGTGTTCCAGGGGTCCCAGGTTCATGTTGTGTTCCAGGGGTCCCAGGTTCATGTTGTGTTCCAGGGGTCCCAGGTTCATGTTCTGGTTGTGTTCCAGGGGTCCCAGGTTCATGTTGTGTTCCAGGGGTCCCAGGTTCATGTTGTGGTTGTGTTCCAGGGGTCTCAGGTTTGTGTTCTGGTTGTGTTCCAGGGGTCCCAGGTTCATGTTCACGTTGTGTTCCAGGGGTACCAGGTTCATGTTCACGTTGTGTTCCAGGGGTCCCAGGTTCACGTTGTGTTCCAGGGGTCCCAGGTTCATGTTGTGTTCCAGGGGTCCCAGGTTCGTGTTCTGGTTGTGTTCCAGGGGTCCCAGGTTCTTGTTGTGTTCCAGGGATCCAAGGTTTGTGTTCTGGTTGTGTTCCAGGGGTCCCAGGTTCAGGATGAGCCAGAAAGCAATTGATCCTCTCAGACTGTCACTGTGGAGGAACGGACAGCTACGGCTTCCCTCTGGTGTCAACCCTAACCCTGGTTACATCACCCTCCACGCCCTCCGGCCTCACACCTGTATACCTCGACCTGCCGTCCGCCCAGACACCTCTCTACCCAGAGACAGGACCCCCACACCAGCTCACACACAGGTACTCGGTGTGACCGACAGAGAGTTGAGATGAGCGCTTTGATTTTTCTTTATTTTATGAAAAGCTCTATATAAGTTGAATAAAGTACTATTATTCTGTGTGTTATGTCAGACAGGTTAATATAGTAGTATTATTCTGTGTGTTATGTCAGACAGGTTAATATAGTAGTATTATTCTGTGTGTGTTATGTCAGACAGGTTAATATAGTAGTATTATTCTGTGTGTGTTATATCAGACAGGTTAATATAGTAGTATTATTCTGTGTGTGTTGTCAGACAGGTTAATATAGTAGTATTATTCTGTGTGTGTGTTATGTCAGACAGGTTAATATAGTAGTATTATCCTGTGTGTGTGATGTCAGACAGGTTAATATAGTAGTATTATTTTGTGTGTGTTATGTCAGACAGGTTAATATAGTAGTATTATTCTGTGTTGTGTCAGACAGGTTAATAAAGTAGTATTATTCTGTGTGTGTTATATCAGACAGGTTAATATAGTAGTATTATTATGTGTGTGTTATATCAGACAGGTTAATATAGTAGTATTATTCTGTGTGTGTGTTATGTCAGACAGGTTAATATAGTAGTATTATCCTGTGTGTGTGATGTCAGACAGGTTAATAAAGTAGTATTATTCTGTGTGTGTTATCAGACAGGTTAATATAGTAGTATTATTCTGTGTGTGTTATGTCAGACAGGTTAATATAGTAGTATTATTCTGTGTTGTGTCAGACAGGTTAATAAAGTAGTATTATTCTGTGTGTGTGTTGTCAGACAGGTTAATAAAGTAGTATTATCCTGTGTGTTGTGTCAGACAGGTTAATATAGTAGTATTATTCTGTGTGTGTTATGTCAGACAGGTTAATATAGTAGTATTATTCTCTGTGTGTTATTTCAGACAGGTTAATATAGTAGTATTATTCTGTGTGTGTTGTCAGACAGGTTAATATAGTAGTATTATTCTTTGTGTGTTGTCAGACAGGTTAATAAAGTAGTATTATTCTGTGTGTGTTATTTCAGACAGGTTAATATAGTAGTATTATTCTGTGTGTTATGTCAGACAGGTTAATATAGAAGTATTATTCTGTGTGTTGTCAGACAGGTTAATAAAGTAGTATTATTCTGTGTGTTGTCAGACAGGTTAATAAAGTAGTATTATTCTGTGTGTGTCAGACAGGTTAATAAAGTAGTATTATTCTGTGTGTTGTCAGACAGGTTAATATAGTAGTATTATTCTGTGTGTGTTATATCAGACAGGTTAATAAAGTAGTAGTATTCTGTATGTTGTCAGACAGGTTAATAAAGTAGTATTATTCTGTGTGTGTTATATCAGACAGGTTAATAAAGTAGTATTATTCTGTGTGTTGTCAGACAGGTTAATAAAGTAGTATTATTCTGTGTGTGTTATATCAGACAGGTTAATAAAGTAGTATTATTCTGTGTGTGTTATGTCAGACAGGTTAATATAGTAGTATTATTCTGTGTGTGTTATGTCAGACAGGTTAATATAGTAGTATTATTCTGTGTGTGTGTTGTCAGACAGGTTAATATAGTAGTATTATTCTGTGTGTGATGTCAGACAGGTTAATAAAGTAGTATTATTCTGTGTGTGTTATGTCAGACAGGTTAATATAGTAGTATTATTCTGTGTGTGTGTTGTCAGACAGGTTAATATAGTAGTATTATTCTGTGTGTGTTATGTCAGACAGGTTAATAAAGTAGTATTATTCTGTGTGTTGTCAGACAGGTAATATAGTAGTATTATTCTGTGTGTGTTGTCAGACAGGTTAATAAAGTAGTATTATTATGTGTGTGTTATGTCAGACAGGTTAATATAGTAGTATTATTCTGTGTGTTGTCAGACAGGTTAATAAAGTAGTATTATTTTGTGTGTTGTCAGACAGGTTAATCAAGTAGTATTATTCTGTGTGTGTCAGACAGGTTAATAAAGTAGTATTATTCTGTGTGTGTTATATCAGACAGGTTAATAAAGTAGTATTATTCTGTGTGTTGTCAGACAGGTTAATAAAGTAGTATTATTCTGTGTGTGTTATATCAGACAGGTTAATAAAGTAGTATTATTCTGTGTGTGTTATGTCAGACAGGTTAATATAGTAGTATTATTCTGTGTGTGTTATGTCAGACAGGTTAATATAGTAGTATTATTCTGTGTGTGTGTTGTCAGACAGGTTAATATAGTAGTGTTATTCTGTGTGTGATGTCAGACAGGTTAATATAGTAGTATTATTCTGTGTGTGATGTCAGACAGGTTAATAAAGTAGTATTATTCTGTGTGTGTTATGTCAGAGGTTAATATAGTAGTATTATTCTGTGTGTGTTGTCAGACAGGTTAATATAGTAGTATTATTCTGTGTGTGTTGTCAGACAGGTTAATAAAGTAGTATTATTCTGTGTGTTGTCAGACAGGTAATATAGTAGTATTATTCTGTGTGTGTTGTCAGACAGGTTAATAAAGTAGTATTATTCTGTGTGTGTTCTCAGACAGGTTAATATAGTAGTATTATTATGTGTGTGTTATGTCAGACAGGTTAATATAGTAGTATTATTCTGTGTGTGTTATGTCAGACAGGTTAATATAGTAGTATTATTCTGTGTGTTGTCAGACAGGTTAATAAAGTAGTATTATTCTGTGTGTGTTCTCAGACAGGTTAATATAGTAGTATTATTATGTGTGTGTTATGTCAGACAGGTTAATATAGTAGTATTATTATGTGTTTGTTATGTCAGACAGGTTAATAAAGTAGTATTATTCTGTGTGTGTGTCAGACAGGTTAATATAGTAGTATTATTCTGTGTGTTGTCAGACAGGTTAATAAAGTAGTATTATTCTGTGTTATATCAGACAGGTTAATAAAGTAGTATTATTCTGTGTGTTGTCAGACAGGTTAATATAGTAGTATTATTCTGTGTGTGTTGTGTCAGACAGGTTAATATAGTAGTATTATTCTGTGTGTTATGTCAGACAGGTTAATATAGTAGTATTATTCTGTGTGTGTTGTCAGACAGGTTAATATAGTAGTATTATTCTGTGTGTGTTATGTCAGACAGGTTAATAAAGTAGTATTATTCTGTGTGTTGTCAGACAGGTAATATAGTAGTATTATTCTGTGTGTGTTGTCAGACAGGTTAATAAAGTAGTATTATTCTGTGTGTGTGTTATGTCAGACAGGTTAATATAGTAGTATTATTATGTGTGTGTTATATCAGACAGGTTAATATAGTAGTATTATTCTGTGTGTGTTGTCAGACAGGTTAATAAAGTAGTATTATTCTGTGTGTGTCAGACAGGTTAATATAGTAGTATTATTCTCTGTGTGTTATTTCAGACAGGTTAATATAGTAGTATTATTCTGTGTGTGTTATATCAGACAGGTTAATAAAGTAGTATTATTCTGTGTGTGTTGTGTCAGACAGGTTAATATAGTAGTATTATTCTCTGTGTGTTATTTCAGACAGGTTAATATAGTAGTATTATTCTGTGTGTGTTGTCAGACAGGTTAATATAGTAGTATTATTCTTTGTGTGTTGTCAGACAGGTTAATAAAGTAGTATTATTCTGTGTGTGTTATTTCAGACAGGTTAATATAGTAGTATTATTCTGTGTGTGTGTTATGTCAGACAGGTTAATATAGTAGTATTATTCTGTGTGTGTTGTCAGACAGGTTAATATAGTAGTAGTATTCTGTGTGTGTGTCAGACAGGTTAATAAAGTAGTATTATTCTGTGTGTGTTGTCAGACAGGTTAATATAGTAGTATTATTCTGTGTGTGTTGTCAGACAGGTTAATATAGTAGTATTATTCTGTGTGTGTGTCAGACAGGTTAATATAGTAGTATTATTCTGTGTGTGTTGTCAGACAGGTTAATATAGTAGTATTATTCTGTGTGTGTTATGTCAGACAGGTTAATATAGTAGTATTATTCTGTGTGTTGTCAGACAGGTTAATATAGTAGTATTATTCTGTGTGTGTTGTGTCAGACAGGTTAATATAGTAGTATTATTCTGTGTGTGTTGTGTCAGACAGGTTAATATAGTAGTATTATTCTGTGTGTGTTGTCAGACAGGTTAATATAGTAGTATTATTCTGTGTGTGTTGTCAGACAGGTTAATATAGTAGTATTATTCTGTGTGTGTTGTCAGACAGGTTAATATAGTAGTATTATTCTGTGTGTGTTGTCAGACAGGTTAATATAGTAGTATTATTCTGTGTGTGTTGTCAGACAGGTTAATATAGTAGTATTATTCTGTGTGTGTTGTCAGACAGGTTAATATAGTAGTATTATTCTGTGTGTGTTGTCAGACAGGTTAATATAGTAGTATTATTCTGTGTGTGTTGTCAGACAGGTTAATATAGTAGTATTATTCTGTGTGTGTTGTGTCAGACAGGTTAATATAGTAGTATTATTCTGTGTGTGTTGTGTCAGACAGGTTAATATAGTAGTATTATTCTGTGTGTGTTGTGTCAGACAGGTTAATATAGTAGTATTATTCTGTGTGTGTTGTGTCAGACAGGTTAATATAGTAGTATTATTCTGTGTGTGTTGTGTCAGACAGGTTAATATAGTAGTATTATTCTGTGTGTGTTGTCAGACAGGTTAATATAGTAGTATTATTCTGTGTGTGTTGTCAGACAGGTTAATATAGTAGTATTATTCTGTGTGTGTTGTCAGACAGGTTAATATAGTAGTATTATTCTGTGTGTTGTCAGACAGGTTAATATAGTAGTATTATTCGTGTGTGTTGTCAGACAGATTAATATAGTATTATTCTGTGTGTGTTGTCAGACAGGTTAATATAGTAGTATTATTCTGTGTGTTGTCAGACAGGTTAATATAGTAGTATTATTCTGTGTGTGTTGTGTCAGACAGGTTAATATAGTAGTATTATTCTGTGTGTGTTGTGTCAAACAGGTTAATATAGTAGTATTATTCTGTGTGTGTTGTCAGACAGGTTAATATAGTAGTATTATTCTGTGTGTGTTGTCAGACAGGTAATATAGTAGTATTATTCTGTGTGTGTTGTCAGACAGGTTAATATAGTAGTATTATTCTGTGTGTGTTGTCAGACAGGTTAATATAGTAGTATTATTCTGTGTGTGTTGTCAGACAGGTTAATATAGTAGTATTATTCTGTGTGTGTGTTGTCAGACAGGTTAATATAGTAGTGTTATTCTGTGTGTGATGTCAGACAGGTTAATATAGTAGTATTATTCTGTGTGTGATGTCAGACAGGTTAATAAAGTAGTATTATTCTGTGTGTGTTATGTCAGAGGTTAATATAGTAGTATTATTCTGTGTGTGTTGTCAGACAGGTTAATATAGTAGTATTATTCTGTGTGTGTTGTCAGACAGGTTAATAAAGTAGTATTATTCTGTGTGTTGTCAGACAGGTAATATAGTAGTATTATTCTGTGTGTGTTGTCAGACAGGTTAATAAGTAGTATTATTCTGTGTGTGTTCTCAGACAGGTTAATATAGTAGTATTATTATGTGTGTGTTATGTCAGACAGGTTAATATAGTAGTATTATTCTGTGTGTGTTATGTCAGACAGGTTAATATAGTAGTATTATTCTGTGTGTTGTCAGACAGGTTAATAAAGTAGTATTATTCTGTGTGTGTTCTCAGACAGGTTAATATAGTAGTATTATTATGTGTGTGTTATGTCAGACAGGTTAATATAGTAGTATTATTATGTGTTTGTTATGTCAGACAGGTTAATAAAGTAGTATTATTCTGTGTGTGTGTCAGACAGGTTAATATAGTAGTATTATTCTGTGTGTTGTCAGACAGGTTAATAAAGTAGTATTATTCTGTGTTATATCAGACAGGTTAATAAAGTAGTATTATTCTGTGTGTTGTCAGACAGGTTAATATAGTAGTATTATTCTGTGTGTGTTGTGTCAGACAGGTTAATATAGTAGTATTATTCTTTGTGTTATGTCAGACAGGTTAATATAGTAGTATTATTCTGTGTGTGTTGTCAGACAGGTTAATATAGTAGTATTATTCTGTGTGTGTTATGTCAGACAGGTTAATAAAGTAGTATTATTCTGTGTGTTGTCAGACAGGTAATATAGTAGTATTATTCTGTGTGTGTTGTCAGACAGGTTAATAAAGTAGTATTATTCTGTGTGTGTGTTATGTCAGACAGGTTAATATAGTAGTATTATTATGTGTGTGTTATATCAGACAGGTTAATATAGTAGTATTATTCTGTGTGTGTTGTCAGACAGGTTAATAAAGTAGTATTATTCTGTGTGTGTCAGAGGTTAATATAGTAGTATTATTCTCTGTGTGTTATTTCAGACAGGTTAATATAGTAGTATTATTCTGTGTGTGTTATATCAGACAGGTTAATAAAGTAGTATTATTCTGTGTGTGTTGTGTCAGACAGGTTAATATAGTAGTATTATTCTCTGTGTGTTATTTCAGACAGGTTAATATAGTAGTATTATTCTGTGTGTGTTGTCAGACAGGTTAATATAGTAGTATTATTCTTTGTGTGTTGTCAGACAGGTTAATAAAGTAGTATTATTCTGTGTGTGTTATTTCAGACAGGTTAATATAGTAGTATTATTCTGTGTGTGTGTTATGTCAGACAGGTTAATATAGTAGTATTATTCTGTGTGTGTTGTCAGACAGGTTAATATAGTAGTATTATTCTGTGTGTGTGTCAGACAGGTTAATAAAGTAGTATTATTCTGTGTGTGTTGTCAGACAGGTTAATATAGTAGTATTATTCTGTGTGTGTTGTCAGACAGGTTAATATAGTAGTATTATTCTGTGTGTGTGTCAGACAGGTTAATATAGTAGTATTATTCTGTGTGTGTTGTCAGACAGGTTAATATAGTAGTATTATTCTGTGTGTGTTATGTCAGACAGGTTAATATAGTAGTATTATTCTGTGTGTTGTCAGACAGGTTAATATAGTAGTATTATTCTGTGTGTGTTGTGTCAGACAGGTTAATATAGTAGTATTATTCTGTGTGTGTTGTGTCAGACAGGTTAATATAGTAGTATTATTCTGTGTGTGTTGTCAGACAGGTTAATATAGTAGTATTATTCTGTGTGTGTTGTCAGACAGGTTAATATAGTAGTATTATTCTGTGTGTGTTGTCAGACAGGTTAATATAGTAGTATTATTCTGTGTGTGTTGTCAGACAGGTTAATATAGTAGTATTATTCTGTGTGTGTTGTCAGACAGGTTAATATAGTAGTATTATTCTGTGTGTGTTGTCAGACAGGTTAATATAGTAGTATTATTCTGTGTGTGTTGTCAGACAGGTTAATATAGTAGTATTATTCTTGTGTGTTGTCAGACAGGTTAATATAGTAGTATTATTCTGTGTGTGTTTGTCAGACAGGTTAATATAGTAGTATTATTCTGTGTGTGTGTGTGTCAGACAGGTTAATATAATAGTATTATTCTGTGTGTGTGTGTCAGACAGGTTAATATAGTAGTATTATTCTGTGTGTGTTGTCAGACAGGTTAATATAGTAGTATTATTCTGTGTGTGTTGTCAGACAGGTTAATATAGTAGTATTATTCTGTGTGTGTTGTCAGACAGGTTAATATAGTAGTATTATTCTGTGTGTGTTGTCAGACAGGTTAATATAGTAGTATTATTCTGTGTGTGTTGTCAGACAGGTTAATATAGTAGTATTATTCTGTGTGTGTTGTCAGACAGGTAATATAGTAGTATTATTCTGTGTGTGTTGTCAGACAGGTTAATATAGTAGTATTATTCTGTGTGTGTTGTCAGACAGGTTAATATAGTAGTATTATTCTGTGTGTTGTCAGACAGGTTAATATAGTAGTATTATTCTGTGTGTGTTGTGTCAGACAGGTTAATATAGTAGTATTATTCTGTGTGTGTTGTGTCAGACAGGTTAATATAGTAGTATTATTCTGTGTGTGTTGTCAGACAGGTTAATATAGTAGTATTATTCTGTGTGTGTTGTCAGCCAGGTTAATATAGTAGTATTATTCTGTGTGTGTTGTCAGACAGGTTAATATAGTAGTATTATTCTGTGTGTGTTGTCAGACAGGTTAATATAGTAGTATTATTCTGTGTGTTGTCAGACAGGTTAATATAGTAGTATTATTCTGTGTGTGTTGTGTCAGACAGGTTAATATAGTAGTATTATTCTGTGTGTGTTGTGTCAGACAGGTTAATATAGTAGTATTATTCTGTGTGTGTTGTCAGACAGGTTAATATAGTAGTATTATTCTGTGTGTGTTGTCAGCCAGGTTAATATAGTAGTATTATTCTGTGTGTGTTGTCAGACAGGTTAATATAGTAGTATTATTCTGTGTGTGTTGTCAGACAGGTTAATATAGTAGTATTATTCTGTGTGTTGTCAGACAGGTTAATATAGTAGTATTATTCTGTGTGTGTTGTGTCAGACAGGTTAATATAGTAGTATTATTCTGTGTGTGTTGTGTCAGACAGGTTAATATAGTAGTATTATTCTGTGTGTGTTGTCAGACAGGTTAATATAGTAGTATTATTCTGTGTGTGTCAGACAGGTTAATATAGTAGTAGTATTCTGTGTGTGTTGTCAGACAGGTAATGCCAGCAGCAGTCCTGTTGTAGGGGACAGGCGGATGGAGATGATGTTACAGGCTCTATGTGTCGACTCACAGGCCGGGTTCTACTTCACACGCTACTGTGAAAGCTCTGGAAACCCGGTACAAACAGCTCTGTCCCTCTCTCTCTCTCTCTGTCTCTCTCTCTCTCTCTCTGTCTCTCTCTCTCCTCTGTCTCTCTCTCTCTGTCCTCTCTCTCTGTCTCTCTCTCTCTCTTCTCTCTGTCTCTCTGTCTCTCTCTCTCTCTCTCTCTCTCTCCTCTCTGTCTCTCTCTCTCTCTCTGTCTCTCTCTCTCTGTCTCTCTCTCTCTGTCTCTCTCTCAATTCAATTCAATTCAATTCAATTCGCTTTATTGGCATGACGTAACAATGTACATATTGCCAAAGCTTACTTTGGATATTTACAATATAAAAATAAATAAAAATGAGAATCAAAAATTGTCAACGGGACAACAGTAACAACAATAACCAACGGTCAATATAACCATACATTCAACAATAACAATAATCATACAGTTGAGGACATGTGCAGGTTTATTGGTCTGTCAGACACTGTCCCTCAACTTATGGCAGGCAGCAATGTAGTGCGCTGCCAACCCACAGCTCTCTGCGTCCTCCCCCAACAGGATGGGTAGCCTATCCTCATCAGAGAGGTCTTTAAAACCTTGAATAAGGATTTCAAATTTGGGGAAATGACACTCTCTAATTGTTTTATATTTTTGACATTTTGTCAGGAAATGCAGCTCCGTCTCAGGTTCTGCTGTTGTGCAGTGGTTGCACAGCCTTTCCTCTACAGGGAGCCAGGTTTTCCTGTGTCTACCCTTCTCAATGGCAAGGCTGTGCTCACTGAGCCTGTACTTTGTCAGGGTTTTTCTAAGGGTTTGTCAGGGTTTTTCTCTCTCTCTCTCTCTCTTTCTGTCTCTCTCTCTGTCTCTCTCTCTCTCTCTCTCTCTCTCTCTCTCTCTTTCTGTCTCTCTCTCTGTCTCTCTCTCTCTGTCTGTCTCTCTCTCTGTCTCTCTCCTCTTTCTGTCTCTCTCTCTCTCTCTCTCTGTGTCTCTGTGTCTCTGTCTCTCTGTCTCTCTCTCTCCTTTTTAAACCAAGGTGTTTTCCTGACAACTTTAGCATATCGATAATTATTTTGCCAAATGATTATTAATACCCAATTATTATGTGAAAAGTGTATATCTGTCAATTCAAATCAAAGGGATTTATTGGCAGGGTAGCCTAGTGGTTAGAGCGTTGAGCCAGTAACCGAAAGGCTGTAAGATCGAATCACCAAGCTGACAAGGTAAAAATCTGTCGTTCTGCCACTGAGCAAGGCCGTTAACCCACTGTTCCCCTGGTGCCGAAGACATGGATGTCGGTTAAGGCAGCTGCCCCTCACCTCTCTGAAAGCATCGGTCCCGTGTGGCTCAGTTGGTAGAGCATGGTGTTTGCAACGCCAGGGTTGTGGGTTCGATTCCCCCGGGGGGGGCCAGTACGGAGAAAAAATAAAAAATAATAATAATGTATGAAATGTGTGCATTCACTACTGTAAGTCGCTCTGGATAAGAGCGTCTGCTAAATGACAAATGTAAATGCATTCAGTTGTACAACTGACTAGGTATCCCCCTTTCCCCAGGGGAAACATGTTTACATTGCCAAAGCAAGTGAAATAGATAATGAAATTAACAGTAAACACTCACAAATGTTTCAATAGAATAGAGACATTTCAAATGTTATGTTATTGGCTATGTACAGTGTTGTAACGATGTGCAAATAGTTAAAGTACAAAAGGGAAAATAAATCAACATAAATATGGGTTGTATTTACAATGGTGTTTGTTCTTCACTGGTTGACCTTTTCTAGTGGCAACAGGTCACACATCTTGCTGCTGTGATGTCACACTGTGGTATTTCACCCAGTAGATATGGGAGTTTATCAGAATTGGATTTGTTTTCTAATTCTTTGTTTGTTTTTTTGGTCTCTGTCGCTCTGTCTCTCTGTCCACCAGAGTGCTATTGTAGCTGTTTTGTCCAACATAAATAAATAGGTCTTCCTGTATCTTCTCAGCTGTGGGAGAATGCTGTCCACTTCTGGTGTGATCTGCAGCAGTACCACCAGCTCTTCTACCGAGATGGACTGGATCCCTACATGGTACAGAGACAGGCTCATGTAAGATTGGATCCCTGGGGGAAGGGGGGGGGGGGGGGGGGGGGTAATTGCGTCAGATGCTGGATTAGGTTCTGGTGGGAGATGTAGGATAAAATATATGATAATAGTGATGATGATGATGATGATGATGATGATGAAGATGACCGTCTGATCCATTAGTTACGGTTCTCATTCTAACCCCTCCAGTTGCTGTATTCAACCTACGTGTGCAGTGGTGCCTGTAGTAGCATTGAGGTGGAGGAGGAGAGCAGAGAGAGGGTGTATACCTGTCTCACTCCCCCGTTTGAGGAGCTGTTTGACTGGGTGGAGGAACACATTCTGACCCTCCTCCTGGAGCCCTGGACACTGCTCACCACCAGGGACATGGAAACCTTCCAGAAGGTATGAAAATAGCTTATCTGCTGAAACAGACAAACTCTCCTGTTCGTGCATCTGTCCTTAGATTCGTACGTTGTGTGTTTTGCTCTGGATATTTGACGTTATGACGTGGATTCGTTGTTAATGTGTCTTCTCTCAGGTGGCTGTACGGGAGGAGACTCGCCAGGTGGAGTCAGAGCGTTACTGTGTCTTCTCTCAGGTGGCTGTACGGGAGGAGACTCGCCAGGTGGAGTCAGAGCGTTACTGTATCTTCTCTCAGGTGGCTGTACGGGAGGAGACTCGCCAGGTGGAGTCAGAGCGTTACTGTATCTTCTCTCAGGTGGCTGTACGGGAGGAGACTCGCCAGGTGGAGTCAGAGCAGTACAGAGAACTGACGTGGATTCATTAGTTACTGTATCTTCTCTCAGGTGGCTGTACGGGAGGAGACTCGCCAGGTGGAGTCAGAGCAGTACAGAGAACTGACGTGGATTCATTAGTTACTGTGTCTTCTCTCAGGTGGCTGTACGGGAGGAGACTCGCCAGGTGGAGTCAGAGCAGTACAGAGAACTGACGTGGATTCATTAGTTACTGTATCTTCTCTCAGGTGGCTGTACGGGAGGAGACTCGCCAGGTGGAGTCAGAGCAGTACAGAGAACTGACGTGGATTCATTAGTTACTGTGTCTTCTCTCAGGTGGCTGTACGGGAGGAGACTCGCCAGGTGGAGTCAGAGCAGTACAGAGAACTGAAGAAGCTGTACGAGGAGGCTGGACACAGACTGGAACAGGTGACCTCTATTGAAGTCCAATGCTCCAATGCATGATCTATGTAACAGTCTGAGTAGTAAGTGTTGATCTAGGATTAAGTCCCCCCTGTGGTGTTGATCTAGGATCAAGTCCCCCTGAAGTGTTGATCTAGGATCAAGTCCCCCCTGTCCCCCTGAGGTGCTGATCTAGGATCAAGTCCCCCCTGTCCCCCCGAGGTGCTGATCTAGGATCAAGTCCCCCCTGTCCCCCTGAGGTGCTGATCCAGGATCAAGTCCCCCCCCTAAAGTGTTGATCTGAAAGACTAAACTGATCATAGATTAAGCACTTCTACATTTAGCAGACGCTCTTATCCAAAGCGACTTACAGTAGTGAATACATACATTTAATTTAATTTAATTTCATGCATTTCTTTTTTGTACTGGCCCCCCATGGGAATCGAACCCACAACCCTGGCGTTGCACACACCATGCTGGCGTTACAAACACCATGCTCTACCAACTGAGCCACAGGGAAGGCCAAATCCTTACTAGAGCTCTAGTAAGGATTTGGGGGAATCTCAATTGTATTTCCTTGATTCCTTGCATCTCACCTCCTTCTCAAAACCTTCAGAAGGAAGTGAGGAGGGTTTAGTACAATTGAGATCCAGTCTCTCTCCCTCTCTCAGCATGCTGTGGCCCAGGCCTGCAGGCCCCCTCCTCCACCACTAGAGGTCCCCAGGTCTCCAGATATGTGGTCTGCCGTCCCAGAGAGGTACAGAGGGTACAGGTTGGGCTCTCTGCTAGGACACCGCATGGAGCTACAACACTTCACATCCTACCTACAGGACAACACCGCCAGGTGAAACTCTAGTTCTATACACTTCACATCCTTCCTACAGGACAACACCGCCAGGTGAAACCAGTTCTATACACTTCACATCCTTCCTACAGGACAACACCGCCAGGTGAAACTCTAGTTCTATACACATCCTTCCTACAGGACAACACCGCCAGGTGAAACTCTAGTTCTATACACTTCACATCCTTCCTACAGGACAACACCGCCAGGTGAAACTCTAGTTCTATACACTTCACATCCTTCCTACAGGACAACACCGCCAGGTGAAACTCTAGTTCTATACACTTCACATCCTTCCTACAGGACAACACCGCCAGGTGAAACTCTAGTTCTATACACATCCTTCCTACAGGACAACACCGCCAGGTGAAACTCTAGTTCTATACACATCCTTCCTACAGGACAACACCACCAGGTGAAACTCTAGTTCTATACACATCCTTCCTACAGGACAACACCGCCAGGTGAAACTCTAGTTCTATACACATCCTTCCTACAGGACAACACCGCCAGGTGAAACTCTAGTTTTATACACTTCACATCCTTCCTACAGGACAAGACCGCCAGGTAAAACTCTAGTTCTATACACTTCACATCCTTCCTACAGGACAACACCGCCAGGTGAAACTCTAGTTCTATACACTTCACATCCTTCCTACAGGACAACACCGCCAGGTGAAACTCTAGTTCTATACACATCCTTCCTACAGGACAACACCGCCAGGTGAAACTCTAGTTCTATACACTTCACATCCTTCCTACAGGACAACACCGCCAGGTGAAACTCTAGTTCTATACACTTCACATCCTTCCTACAGGACAACACCGCCAGGTAAAACTCTAGTTCTATACACTTCACATCCTTCCTACAGGACAACACCGCAAGGTGAAACTCTAGTTCTATACACATCCTTCCTACAGGACAACACCGCCAGGTGAAACTCTAGTTCTATACACTTCACATCCTTCCTACAGGACAACACCACCAGGTGAAACTAGTTATATACACTTCACATCCTTCCTACAGGACAACACCGCCAGGTGAAACTCTAGTTCTATACACTTCACATCCTTGATCCCAATGATCTATACCTCAATGATCTATACCTCAATGACCTATACCTCAATGATCTATACCTCAATGATCTATACCTCAATGATCCCAATTATCTATACCTCAATGATCTCTACCTCAATGATCCCAATGATCTATACCCCAATGATCCCAATGATCTCTACCTCAATGATCCCCAATGATCTATACCTCAATGATCTATACCTCAATGATCTGTACCTCAATGATCTCTACCTCAATGATCTCTACCTCAATGATCTATACCACAATGATCCCAATGATCTATACCTCAATGATCACAATGATCTATACCTCAATGATCTATACCTCAATGATCCCAATGATCTATACCTCAATGATCTATACCTCAATAATCTCTACCTCAATGATCCCAATGATCTATACCTCAATGATCTATACCTCAATGATCTCTACCTCAATGATCCCAATGATCTATACCTCAATGATCTCTACCTCAATGATCTCTACCTCAATGATCCCAATGATCTATACCTCAATGATCTATACCTCAATGATCCCAATGATCTATAGCTCAGTTGTCAATGATGTGTATAGTTGTGATGTGTGTGTGTGTCTACAGTATACACCTGGCTTGCTGGCAGGACATAGAGAATTACAGGAGAATCCCCCATAAAGACAAGGCCCAGAGAGAGGACAAGTCTAGACTCATTAAGGACAAATACCTCAACAGGAAATACTTCTTTGGGCCTGACAGTCCTGCCACCAGACAACAACAGGATGAGGTAATGTCACAGTCTCTTCTGTGATGCTGTGTGTGTGTGTGTGTGTGCCTGTGTGTGCCTGTGTGTGTGTGTGTGTGTGTGTGTGTGTGTGTGTGTGTGTGTGTGTGTGTGTGTGTGTGTGTGCCTGTGTGTGTGTGTGCGCCCTTCTCTGGGACTGCTTCTCATTTTCACCCAGAGAGAGACTGGAAGAGAGAGGGAGAGGTAAAGAGAGAGGTAAAGAGAGAGAGAGAGGGAGGGAGAGTAGAGGGAGGGAGAGGTAAAGGGAGAGAGAGGTAAAAGGAGAGAGACAGGGAGGGAGAGAAAATGGAGGGAGGGAGCGGTAAAGGGAGGGAGAGAGAGAGAGGAAGTGAGAGATTGTCACTGTGCTGTCTGTCTCCACCCTGTCACTGTGTGTGTGTGTGTGTGTGTGCGTGTGTGTGTGCGTGTGTGGTCTGCGTGTGTGGTGTGTGTGTGTGTGTGGTCTGCGTGTGTTGTCTGTGTGTGTGTGCGTGTGTGTGTGGTCTGCGTGTGTGGTGTGTGTGTGTGTGTGCGTGTGTGGTCTGCGTGTGTGGTGTGTGTGTGTGTGTGGTCTGCGTGTGTTGTCTGTGTGTGTGTGCGTGTGTGTGTGGTCTGCGTGTGTGGTGTGTGTGTGTGTGTGTGTGTGTGTGTGGTCTGCGTGTGTGGTGTGTGTGTGTGTGGTCTGCGTGTGTGGTGTGTGTGTGTGTGGTCTGCGTGTGTTGTGTGTGTGTGTGTGTGGTCTGCGTGTGTTGTCTGTGTGTGTGCGTGTGTGTGCGTGTGTGGTTTGCGTGTGTGTGTGTGTGTGTGGTGTGTGTGTGTTTCTACTCTAGGTGATGTGTCTGGCAGGTGGCTGGGGGAGACTGCTTCATGACCGTCTGCGTGCTTCTGTCCTGGTGGACATTCAGAGCATCATCAGGAACCACATAGAAACAAGATGGCTGCCTGTCTTCCTGACGTCGCCGGCGTTCAATGAGAGACAGCAGCAGAGAGTCAGGGTAGGAGTCCAGGGTCTCATCTAGCCAGCTCCCCATCTGCTTGTATCAGGGGGATTACAATCTGACCCTACGAGGTCCGGACTACTGACTGATCAACTGGCTTCCAGGTCTAAATCAGGCCCTGATTAGAGGGGAACTGGCTTCCAGGTCTAAATCAGTCCCCGATTAGAGGGGAACTGGCTTCCAGGTCTAAATCAGTCCCCGATTAGAGGGGAACTGGCTTCCAGGTCTAAATCAGTCCCCGATTAGAGGGGAACTGGCTTCCAGGTCTAAATCAGTCCCCGATTAGAGGGGAACTGGCTTCCAGGTCTAAATCAGTCCCCGATTAGAGGGGAACTGGCTTCCAGGTCTAAATCAGTCCCCGATTAGAGGGGAACTGGCTTCCAGGTCTAAATCAGTCCCCGATTAGAGGGGAACTGGCTTCCAGGTCTAAATCAGGCCCCGATTAGAGGGGGACTGGCTTCCAGGTCTAAATCAGGCCCTGATTAGAGGGGAACTGGCTTCCAGGTCTAAATCAGTCCCCGATTAGAGGGGAACTGGCTTCCAGGTCTAAATCAGTCCCCGATTAGAGGGGAACTGGCTTCCAGGTCTAAATCAGGCCCCGATTAGAGGGGAACTGGCTTCCAGGTCTAAATCAGGCCCCGATTAGAGGGGAACTGGCTTCCAGGTCTAAATCAGGCCCCGATTAGAGGGGAACTGGCTTCCAGGTCTAAATCAGGCCCCGATTAGAGGGGAACTGAATGCTATGTCTACAGTAGAGCTACGGACCTAAACCAGGCTTGGTACTGTGGAGGCATCAGCTCTACCATGTGAAACATCTGTACATTACCTCATCAGGGGTTCATGTACAGAGACAGAGAGAGAGACAGAAAGAGAGAGAGTCAGAGAGAGAGACAGAGAGAGAGACAGAGAGAGAGAGAGAGAGACAGAGAGAGAGAGAGACAGAGAGAGAGACACAGAGAGAGAGACAGAGAGACACAGGAGAGAGACAGAGTGAGAGGTGCAGAGGACCAGAGGTGTCTTGCTGAAGTCTCTGTCTCTGTCCAGCCCTACTGTGTTTGTGACTGCTGCTCTTTCAGCCTCGGGGTGAAGGTGTGGTGGACCAGGTCTACCAGCGACACAGGACCAAGACAGAGGTGTGGAAGGTGATCTCTTATCCTCTGTCAATCTTTTTAACGTCGTAGAGCAACGCTGGGAAAACCTTTTTTTTTGGGGCTCGAGGTTCACATCTGGATTATCGCACAGATTGTATTTGGGACCAATTTTGTTTGTCAAAATCTATTTTGGCGGGCAGAAAAATATATAGGTCCATTATAAAATGATTATATTTCATTTACATTACATTTTACATTTTAGTCATTTAGCAGACGCTCTTATCCAGAGCGACTTACAGTAGTGAATGCATACATTTCATACATTTGTTCTCCGTACTGGTCCCCCTGTGGGAATCGAACCCACAACCCTGGCGTTGCAAACACCATGCTCTTACCAACTGAGCCACACGGGACCGAAATGTTGCCCGTCCTGGATCTAGAACATCCTATCTGTAGACTTCTATGAGCAATGTTGTTCCTCTCTGAGTTGTTCTTCACGTTGGTGGATCTTTGTAACTTTTAAAAGCCTCCCAGCTGTATATTCCTGTGTGTTTGACCCCGACTGTCCTGCTGCAGGTGAAGGGGACATGGATGACCTCTGCAGGGGAGATCCTGGCTCTCCGGAAGGCTCTGCTCAACCCCGTCACATGTCATCTGTTCCGGAGCTTCGTCTCTCTGAAGGGAGACTTCCTGGAGAATGATATCCTGTTCTGGCTGGAGGTCCAGAGGTACAAGGTAAGGCTGAACCAAACATTCTGTTCTGGCTGGAGGTCCAGAGGTACAAGGTAAGGCTGAACCAAACCTTCTGTTCTGGCTGGAGGTCCAGAGGTACAAGGTAAGGCTGAACCAAACCTTCTGTTCTGGCTGGAGGTCCAGAGGTACAAGGTAAGGCTGAACCAAACCTTCTGTTCTGGCTGGAGGTCCAGAGGTACAAGGTAAGGCTGAACCAAACCTTCTGTTCTGGCTGGAGGTCCAGAGGTACAAGGTAAGGCTGAACCAAACATTCTGTTCTGGCTGGAGGTCCAGAGGTACAAGGTAAGGCTGAACCAAACCTTCTGTTCTGGCTGGAGGTCCAGAGGTACAAGGTAAGGCTGAACCAAACCTTCTGTTCTGGCTGGAGGTCCAGATGTACAAGGTAAGGCTGAACCAAACCTTCTGTTCTGGCTGGAGGTCCAGATGTACAAGGTAAGGCTGAACCAAACCTTCTGTTCTGGCTGGAGGTCCAGAGGTACAAGGTAAGACTGAACCAAACCTTCTGTTCTGGCTGGAGGCCCAGATGTACAAGGTAAGACTGAACCAAACCTTCTGTTCTGGCTGGAGGTCCAGAGGTACAAGGTAAGGCTGAACCAAACCTTCTGTTCTGGCTGGAGGTCCAGATGTACAAGGTAAGGCTGAACCAAACCTTCTGTTCTGGCTGGAGGTCCAGAGGTACAAGGTAAGGCTGAACCAAACATTCTGTTCTGGCTGGAGGTCCAGAGGTACAAGGTAAGGCTGAACCAAACCTTCTGTTCTGGCTGGAGGTCCAGAAGTACAAGGTAAGGCTGAACCAAACCTTCTGTTCTGGCTGAAGGTCCAGAAGTACAAGGTAAGGCTGAACCAAACCTTCTGTTCTGGCTGGAGGTCCAGAGGTACAAGGTAAGGCTGAACCAAACCTTCTGTTCTGGCTGGAGGTCCAGAAGTACAAGGTAAGGCTGAACCAAACCTTCTGTTCTGGCTGGAGGTCCAGAAGTACAAGGTAAGGCTGAACCAAACCTTCTCTTCTGGCTGGAGGCCCAGATGTACAAGGTAAGACTGAACCAAACCTTCTGTTCTGGCTGGAGGTCCAGATGTACAAGGTAAGACTGAACCAAACCTTCTGTTCTGGCTGGAGGCCCAGATGTACAAGGTAAGACTGAACCAAACCTTCTTACACAAAGAAATACATCATTTCTATTGTTATATTCTTACATGTGACTATTTTGTCATAAAAGGGAAGGACATGTAAGCATTGTATTTTTGGCCTTATCCATGAAAACTAGACTGAGACTGTTATCTCTGGGGTCTACACTGGGCCTTGGTAATCTGGTGCTGTTATCTCTGGGGTCTACACTGGGCCTTGGTAATCTGGTGCTGTTATCTCTGAGGTCTACACTGGGCCTTGGTAATCTGGTGCTGTTATCTCTGGGGTCTACACTGGGCCTTGGTAATCTGGTGCTGTTATCTCTGAGGTCTACACTGGGCCTTGGTAATCTGGTGCTGTTATCTCTGGGGTCTACACTGGGCCTTGGTAATCTGGTGCTGTTATCTCTGGGGTCTACACTGGGCCTTGGTAATCTGGTGCTGTTATCTCTGAGGTCTACACTGGGCCTTGGTAATCCGGTGCTGTTATCTCTGAGGTCTACACTGGGCCTTGGTAATCTGGTGCTGTTATCTCTGGGGTCTACACTGGGCCTTGGTAATCTGGTGCTGTTATCTCTGGGGTCTACACTGGGCCTTGGTAATCTGGTGCTGTTATCTCTGAGGTCTACACTGGGCCTTGGTAATCTGGTGCTGTTATCTCTGAGGTCTACACTGGGCCTTGGTAATCTGGTGCTGTTATCTCTGAGGTCTACACTGGGCCTTGGTAATCTGGTGCTGTTATCTCTGGGGTCCACACTGGGTCTTGGTAATCTGGTGCTGTTATCTCTGAGGTCTACACTGGGCCTTGGTAATCTGGTGCTGTTATCTCTGGGGTCTACACTGGGCCTTGGTAATCTGGTGCTGTTATCTCTGAGGTCTACACTGGGCCTTGGTAATCTGGTGCTGTTATCTCTGGGGTCTACACTGGGCCTTGGTAATCTGGTGCTGTTATCTCCGAGGTCTACACTGGGCCTTGGTAATCTGGTGCTGTTATCTCTGGGGTCTACACTGGGCCTTGGTAATCTGGTGCTATTATCTCTGGGGTCCACACTGGGTCTTGGTAATCTGGTGCTGTTATCTCTGGGGTCTACACTGGGCCTTGGTAATCTGGTGCTGTTATCTCTGAGGTCTACACTGGGCCTTGGTAATCTGGTGCTGTTATCTCTGAGGTCTACACTGGGCCTTGGTAATCTGGTGCTATTATCTCTGAGGTCTACACTGGGCCTTGGTAATCTGGTGCTGTTATCTCTGGGGTCTACACTGGGCCTTGGTAATCTGGTGCTGTTATCTCTGAGGTCTACACTGGGCCTTGGTAATCTGGTGCTGTTATCTCTGGGGTCTACACTGGGCCTTGGTAATCTGGTGCTGTTATCTCTGAGGTCTACACTGGGCCTTGGTAATCTGGTGCTGTTATCTCTGGGGTCTACACTGTGCCTTGGTAATCTGGTGCTGTTATCTCTGAGGTCTACACTGGGCCTTGGTAATCTGGTGCTGTTATCTCTGGGGTCTACACTGGGCCTTGGTAATCTGGTGCTGTTATCTCTGGGGTCCACACTGGGTCTTGGTAATCTGGTGCTGTTATCTCTGGGGTCTACACTGGGCCTTGGTAATCTGGTGCTGTTATCTCTGAGGTCTACACTGGGCCTTGGTAATCTGGTGCTGTTATCTCTGGGGTCTACACTGGGCCTTGGTAATCTGGTGCTGTTATCTCTGGGGTCTACACTGGGCCTTGGTAATCTGGTGCTGTTATCTCTGGGATCTACACTGGGCCTTGGTAATCTGGTGCTGTTATCTCTGGGGTCTACACTGGGCCTTGGTAATCTGGTGCTGTTATCTCTGAGGTCTACACTGGGCCTTGGTAATCTGGTGCTGTTATCTCTGGGGTCTACACTGGGCCTTGGTAATCTGGTGCTGTTATCTCTGAGGTCTACACTGGGCCTTGGTAATCTGGTGCTATTATCTCTGGGGTCTACACTGGGCCTTGGTAATCTGGTGCTGTTATCTCTGGGGTCTACACTGGGCCTTGGTAATCTGGTGCTGTTATCTCTGGGGTCTACACTGGGCCTTGGTAATCTGGTGCTGTTATCTCTGAGGTCTACACTGGGCCTTGGTAATCTGGTGCTGTTATCTCCGGGGTCCACACTGGGCCTTGGTAATCTGGTGCTGTTATCTCCGAGGTCTACACTGGGCCTTGGTAATCTGGTGCTGTTATCTCCGGGGTCCACACTGGGCCTTGGTAATCTGGTGCTGTTATCTCCGGGGTCCACACTGGGCCTTGGTAATCTGGTGCTGTTATCTCTGAGGTCTACACTGGGCCTTGGTAATCTGGTGCTATTATCTCTGGGGTCCACACTGGGTCTTGGTAATCTGGTGCTGTTATCTCTGGGGTCTATACTGGGCCTTGGTAATCTGGTGCTGTTATCTCTGGGGTCTACACTGGGCCTTGGTAATCTGGTGCTGTTATCTCTGAGGTCTACACTGGGCCTTGGTAATCTGGTGCTATTATCTCTGGGGTCTACACTGGGCCTTGGTAATCTGGTGCTGTTATCTCTGAGGTCTACACTGGGCCTTGGTAATCTGGTGCTATTATCTCTGGGGTCCACACTGGGTCTTGGTAATCTGGTGCTGTTATCTCTGGGGTCTACACTGGGCCTTGGTAATCTGGTGCTGTTATCTCTGAGGTCTACACTGGGCCTTGGTAATCTGGTGCTGTTATCTCTGGGGTCTACACTGTGCCTTGGTAATCTGGTGCTGTTATCTCTGAGGTCTACACTGGGCCTTGGTAATCTGGTGCTGTTATCTCTGGGGTCTACACTGGGCCTTGGTAATCTGGTGCTGTTATCTCTGGGGTCTACACTGGGCCTTGGTAATCTGGTGCTGTTATCTCCGGGGTCTACACTGGGCCTTGGTAATCTGGTGCTGTTATCTCTGAGGTCTACACTGGGCCTTGGTAATCTGGTGCTGTTATCTCCGGGGTCCACACTGGGCCTTGGTAATCTGGTGCTGTTATCTCCGAGGTCTACACTGGGCCTTGGTAATCTGGTGCTGTTATCTCCGGGGTCCACACTGGGCCTTGGTAATCTGGTGCTGTTATCTCCGGGGTCCACACTGGGCCTTGGTAATCTGGTGCTGTTATCTCTGAGGTCTACACTGGGCCTTGGTAATCTGGTGCTATTATCTCTGGGGTCCACACTGGGTCTTGGTAATCTGGTGCTGTTATCTCTGGGGTCTACACTGGGCCTTGGTAATCTGGTGCTGTTATCTCTGGGGTCTACACTGGGCCTTGGTAATCTGGTGCTGTTATCTCTGAGGTCTACACTGGGCCTTGGTAATCTGGTGCTATTATCTCTGGGGTCTACACTGGGCCTTGGTAATCTGGTGCTGTTATCTCTGAGGTCTACACTGGGCCTTGGTAATCTGGTGCTATTATCTCTGGGGTCCACACTGGGTCTTGGTAATCTGGTGCTGTTATCTCTGGGGTCTACACTGGGCCTTGGTAATCTGGTGCTATTATCTCTGGGGTCTACACTGGGCCTTGGTAATCTGGTGCTGTTATCTCTGGGGTCTACACTGGGCCTTGGTAATCTGGTGCTGTTATCTCCGAGGTCTACACTGGGCCTTGGTAATCTGGTGCTGTTATCTCTGAGGTCTACACTGGGCCTTGGTAATCTGGTGCTGTTATCTCTGGGGTCTACACTGGGCCTTGGTAATCTGGTGCTGTTATCTCCGAGGTCTACACTGGGCCTTGGTAATCTGGTGCTGTTATCTCTGAGGTCTACACTGGGCCTTGGTAATCTGGTGCTGTTATCTCCGGGGTCCACACTGGGCCTTGGTAATCTGGTGCTGTTATCTCCGAGGTCTACACTGGGCCTTGGTAATCTGGTGCTGTTATCTCCGGGGTCCACACTGGGCCTTGGTAATCTGGTGCTGTTATCTCCGGGGTCCACACTGGGCCTTGGTAATCTGGTGCTGTTATCTCTGAGGTCTACACTGGGCCTTGGTAATCTGGTGCTGTTATCTCCGGGGTCTACACTGGGCCTTGGTGATCTGGTGCTGTTATCTCTGGGGTCTACACTGGGCCTTGGTAATCTGGTGCTGTTATCTCTGAGGTCTACACTGGGCCTTGGTAATCTGGTGCTGTTATCTCTGGGGTCTACACTGGGCCTTGGTAATCTTCTTGAATGAATAATAGATCTGTCTCCCCCATACCATCCCTTCCTCTCCCCCATGCCATCTCTCCCTCCATCCCTCCCTCCCTCCCTCTCCCCCATGCCATCTCTCCCTCCCCCACCCCCCATACCATCCCTCCCTCCCTCTCCCCCATGCCATCCCTCCCTCCCTCCCTCCCTCCCTCTCCCCCATACCATCCCTCCCTCCCTCCCTCTCCCCCATGCTATCCCTCCCACCCCCACCCCCCATGCCATCCCTCCCTCCCTCCCTCTCTCCCTCCATCCCGCCCTCCCTCCCTCCCTCCTCTCCCATTAGGATCTGTGTCATTCCCACTGTTTGGAGGCTGTAGTCCAGGACAAGGTGTCCACCATCATCAGCTGTTTCATCCAGTCCTCCGTCCCGCCGGCCCTGCAGATAGACATCCCCCCAGAGCAGGCTTCACACATCCTGGAGAGGAGGGGCGAGATGGGGCCCTACGTCTTCAGAGAGGCTCAGGTACACAGACAGACAGACAGGCAGGCAGGCAGGCAGGCAGGCAGGCAGGCAGGCAGGCAGACAGACAGACAGACAGACAGACAGACAGACAGACTCACTGGGGAAGATATACCTACTCAGGTAGACAGACAGACAGACAGACAGACAGACAGACAGACAGACAGACAGACAGACAGACAGACAGACAGACAGACAGACAGACAGACAGACTCACTGGGGAAGATATACCTACTCAGACGGACGGACGGACCGACCAGACCAGACAGAGCAATATACGCTGGGTGTACAAAACATTCCTCTTTCCATGACACACACTGACCAGGTGAATCCAGGTGTGCCATTCAGAGAGTTGAAGGGGCAAGACAAAAGATTGAAGAGCCTTTGAAATGGGTATGGTAGTAGGTACCAGACGCACCGGTTTGAGTGTTTAAACAACTTCCTGTGTGTATCTAGGATGGTCCACCACTCAAACGACATCCAGCCAACTGGACACGGTATGAAGCGTTGGTCCAGCATCCCCGTGGAACGCTTTCGACACCTTGTAGAGTCCATGTCCCGACTGAACGCAAATATTAGGAAGGTGTTCCTAATGTTTTGTACACTCAGTGTACACCTGACTATAGCAAGGATCCTGTATATTCACCGTCTGTCTGTCTGTCTGTCTGTCTGTGTCTCTCTCTCTCTCTCTCTCTCTCTCTCTCTCTCTCTCTCTCTCTCTCTCTCTCTCTCTCTCAATTCAATTCAATTCAATTCAATTCAATTCACTTTATTGGCATGACGTAACAATATACATATTGCCAAAGCTTATTTTGGATATTTACAAAATAAAAAAATGAGAATCAAATCTGTCTCTCTCTCTCTCTGTTTCTCTCTCTCTGTGTAGTAGATGTGTGTGTTCAGTGAGCTCCTGAAGCTGTGGCCAGAGTTCCTGTCGTTCAGCAGCGGTGTGCAGGAGGAGGAGGTGCTGCCACTGTTGCAGGACAGCATGAACAAACAGAGTGCTAAACTACAGCGCCGCAGGAGGAGAGAGGAGGAAAAGGAAGTGGAGAGGAGAGCCCAGGAGGAAGAGGAGAGGTTTCCAGAGGAAGAGGAGGAGCAGGAGGAGAAACACAGAGGACTACAGGAGAGCAGAGAGCTGCTTTACCCTAGCCAACAGGTAAACACCTTTTACCCTAGCCAACAGGTAAACACCTTTTAGTCCTATTCTAGGTACATGTCTCTTCTATAACAGTTGTCTTGGTCCTACTCTCTAACTACATGTCTCTTCTATAACAGTTATCTTGGTCCCTATCTAACTACATGTCTCTTCTATAACAGTTATCTTGGTCCAACTCTCTAACTACATGTCTCTTCTATAACAGTTATCTTGGTCCCTATCTAACTACATGTCTCTTCTATAACAGTTATCTTGGTCCCTATCTAACTACATGTCTCTTCTGTAAAACTTATCTTGGTCCCTATCTAACTACATGTCTGTTCTATAACAGTTGTCTTGGTCCTACTCTCTAACTACATGTCTCTTCTATAACAGTTATCTTGGTCCTACTCTCTAACTACATGTCTCTTCTATAACGGTTGTCTTGGTCCTATTCTAACTACATGTCTCTTCTATAACAGTTATCTTGGTCCCTATCTAACTACATGTCTCTTCTATAACAGTTGTCTTGGTCCTACTCTCTAACTACATGTCTCTTCTATAACAGTTATCTTGGTCCCTATCTAACTACATGTCTCTTCTATAACAGTTATCTTGGTCCCTATCTAACTACATGTCTCTTCTATAACAGTTATCTTGGTCCTACTCTCTAACTACATGTCTCTTCTATAACAGTTATCTTGGTCCCTATCTAACTACATGTCTCTTCTATAACAGTTATCTTGGTCCCTATCTAACTACATGTCTCTTCTGTAAAACTTATCTTGGTCCCTATCTAACTACATGTCTGTTCTATAACAGTTGTCTTGGTCCTACTCTCTAACTACATGTCTCTTCTATAACAGTTGTCTTGGTCCTACTCTCTAACTACATGTCTCTTCTATAACGGTTGTCTTGGTCCTACTCTCTAACTACATGTCTCTTCTATAACAGTTATCTTGGTCCTATTCTAACTACATGTCTCTTCTATAACAGTTATCTTGGTCCTATTCTAACTACATGTCTCTTCTATAACAGTTATCTTGGTCCTATTCTAACTACATGTCTCTTCTATAACAGTTATCTTGGTCCTATAACAGTTGTCTTGGTCTCTAACTAACTACATGTCTCTTCTATAACAGTTGTCTTGGTCCTACTCTCTAACTACATGTCTCTTCTATAACAGTTATCTTGGTCCAACTCTCTAACTACATGTCTCTTCTATAACAGTTGTCTTGGTCCCTATCTAACTACATGTCTCTTCTATAACAGTTATCTTGGTCCCTATCTAACTACATGTCTCTTCTATAACAGTTATCTTGGTCCTACTCTCTAACTACATGCCTCTTCTATAACAGTTATCTTGGTCCTACTCTAAATACATGGTCGCCCTGGAGAGAGAGGAGGTGCTGCTGAGGAGACAGGCCCAGCTGGACGTCACGTCCTCCACTGGGACAGGTGGGAGTCCAGTCCAGTCTGGTCCTCTCTACAGTATATTACAGTCTGGTCCTCTCTACAGTATATTACAGTCTGGTCCTCTCTACAGTATATTACAGTCTGGTCCTCTCTACAGTATATTACAGTCTGGTCCTCTCTACAGTCTGGTCCTCTCTACAGTATATTACAGTCTGGTCCTCTCTCCAGTATATTACAGTACAGTCTGGTCCTCTCTACAGTATATTACAGTCTGGTCCTCTCTACAGTATATTACAGTCTGGTCCTCTCTACAGTATATTACAGTCTGGTCCTCTCTCCAGTATATTACAGTCTGGTCCTCTCTACAGTATATTACAGTTTGGTCCTCTCTACAGTATATTACAGTACACTCTGGTCCTCTCTACAGTATATTACAGTCTGGTCCTCTCTACAGTATATTACAGTCCAGTCTGGTCCTCTCTACAGTATATTACAGTACACTCTGGTCCTCTCTACAGTATATTACAGTCTGGTCCTCTCTACAGTATATTACAGTCTGGTCCTCTCTACAGTATATTACAGTCTGGTCCTCTCTACAGTATATTACAGTCTGGTCCTCTCTCCAGTATATTACAGTCTGGTCCTCTCTACAGTATATTACAGTCTGGTCCTCTCTACAGTATATTACAGTCTGGTCCTCTCTACAGTATATTACAGTCTGGTCCTCTCTACAGTATATTACAGTCTGGTCCTCTCTACAGTATTACAGTCTGGTCCTCTCTACAGTATATTACAGTCTGGTCCTCTCTACAGTATATTACAGTCTGGTCCTCTCTCCAGTATATTACAGTCTGGTCCTCTCTACAGTATATTACAGTCTGGTCCTCTCTACAGTATATTACAGTCTGGTCCTCTCTACAGTATATTACAGTTTGGTCCTCTCTACAGTATATTACAGTACACTCTGGTCCTCTCTACAGTATATTACAGTCTGGTCCTCTCTACAGTATATTACAGTCTGGTCCTCTCTACAGTATATTACAGTCTGGTCCTCTCTACAGTATATTACAGTCTGGTCCTCTCTACAGTATATTACAGTCTGGTCCTCTCTACAGTATATTACAGTCTGGTCCTCTCTACAGTATATTACAGTCTGGTCCTCTCTACAGTATATTACAGTCTGGTCCTCTCTACAGTATATTACAGTCTGGTCCTCTACAGTATATTACAGTCTGGTCCTCTCTACAGTATATTACAGTCTGGTCCTCTCTACAGTATATTACAGTCTGGTCCTCTCTCCAGTATATTACAGTCTGGTCCTCTCTACAGTCCTCACATTGTAAATCCCACCTGTAGGATGTAGTCTGACCACAACAATAAGTCTCCTCTCCCTTGTCCTCCAGACTCGTCCTCTGCCCACAGTCTGAGGTCAAAGGTCAGCAGACTCTCCCTACAGAACCAACACCAGGCCCAGTAGAGCTCTGTCGTCTCCCCCAGGACAGAGCCAACACCAGGCCCAGTAGAGCTCTGTCGTCTCCCCCAGGACAGAACCAATTCCAGGCCCAGTAGAGCTTTGTCGTCACCCCCAGGACAGAGCCAACACCAGGCCCAGCAGAGCTCTAACGTCTCCCCCAGCCAACACCAAGCCCAGTAGAGCTCTGTCGTCTCCCCCAGGACAGAGCCAACACCAGGCCCAGTAGAGCTCTATCGTCTCCCCCAGGACAGAACCAACACCAGGCCCAGTACTCTAACGTCTCCCCCCCAGGACAGAGCCAACACCAGGCCCAGTAGAGCTCTGTCGTCTCCCCCAGGACAGAGCCAACACCAGGCCCAGTAGAGCTCTAACGTCTTCCCCCCAGGACAGAGCCAACACCAGGCCCAGTAGAGCTCTGTCGTCTCCCCCAGGACAGAGCCAAGACCAGGCCCAGTAGAGCTCTGTCGTCTCCCCCAGGACAGAGCCAACACTAGGCCCAGTAGAGCTCTAACGTCTCCCCCAGCCAACACCAAGCCCAATAGAGCTCTGTCGTCTCCCCCAGGACAGAGCCAACACCAGGCCCAGTAGAGCTCTATCGTCTCCCCCAGGACAGAACCAACACCAGGCCCAGTAGAGCTCTAACGTCTCCCCCCCAGGACAGAGCCAACACCAGGCCCAGTAGAGCTCTGTCGTCTCCCCCAGGACAGAGCCAACACCAGGCCCAGTAGAGCTCTGTCGTCTCCCCCAGGACAGAGCCAACACCAGGCCCAGTAGAGCTCTAACGTCTTCCCCCCAGGACAGAGCCAACACCAGGCCCAGTAGAGCTCTGTCGTCTCCCCCAGGACAGAGCCAAGACCAGGCCCAGTAGAGCTCTGTCGTCTCCCCCAGGACAGAGCCAACACTAGGCCCAGTAGAGCTCTAACGTCTCCCCCAGCCAACACCAAGCCCAGTAGAGCTCTGTCGTCTCCCCCAGGACAGAGCCAACACCAGGCCCAGTAGAGCTCTATCGTCTCCCCCAGGACAGAACCAACACCAGGCCCAGTAGAGCTCTAACGTCTCCCCCCAGGACAGAGCCAACACCAGGCCCAGTAGAGCTCTGTCGTCTCCCCCAGGACAGAGCCAACACCAGGCCCAGTAGAGCTCTAACGTCTCCCCCAGCCAACACCAAGCCCAGTAGAGCTCTGTCGTCTCCCCCAGGACAGAGCCAAGACCAGGCCCAGTAGAGCTCTGTCGTCTCCCCCAGGACAGAGCCAACACCAGGCCCAGTAGAGCTCTAACGTCTCCCCCCCAGGACAGAGCCAACACCAGGCCCAGTAGAGCTCTGTCGTCTCCCCCAGGACAGGAAATGGGCTTGTTTGAGTGGAAAGGCTGAAGCAAACCGACTGCAGAGAAATGAATTCTGGGGAGGTGCATCTGTTTCAGCGTTAAGTCTGATGTTGCTTTCCAACAGGAAGACTCAGCACAACATGGCAGTGTTGACATTTTTCAGAAAAGTTGTTTGTTTGTAATGTAGAAATAAACGTCTCTATCCCCCATATCACTGTAAATGTGTGTAGCCTACATTGTACTATGAACTGGGGAGAGAGAGCCTGAAATATCACATTAATTTGTTCATATCCACTGTATACATGAATCGCGGTCAAGTTGCTTTCTGTTCGCGTGGGTCCTGTTCGCGTGGGTCAAATAATTCCTCCCACAAAGTGGCTTTGTCAGGAAAATACTGAGCCCTAATGTCACCTCCTAATGTCACCTCCTAGTGGCTTTGTCAGGATAATACTGAGCCCTAATGTCACCTCCTAATGTCACCTCCTAGTGGCTTTGTCAGGATAATACTGAGCCCTAATGTCACCTCCTAATGTCACCTCCTAGTGGCTTTGTCAGGATAATACTGAGCCCTAATGTCACCTCCTAGTGGCTTTGTCAGGATAATACTGGGCCCTAATGTCACCTCCTAGTGGCTATGTCAGGATAATACTGAGCCCTAATGTCACCTCCTAATGTCACCTCCTAATGGCTTTGTCAGGATAATACTGGGCCCTAATGTCACCTCCTAATGTCGCCTCCTAGTGGCTTTGTCAGGATAATACTGGGCCCTAATGTCACCTCCGAGTGGCTTTGTCAGGATAATACTGGGCCCTTATGTCACCTCCTAGTCAGGATAATACTGAGCCCTAATGTCACCTCCTAATGTCACCTCCTAGTGGCTTTGTCAGGATAATACTGGGCCCTAATGTCACCTCCTAATGGCTTTGTCAGGATAATACTGAGCCCTAATGTCACCTCCTAATGTCGCCTCCTAGTGGCTTTGTCAGGATAATACTGGGCCCTAATGTCACCTCCGAGTGGCTTTGTCAGGATAATACTGGGCCCTTATGTCACCTCCTAGTCAGGATAATACTGAGCCCTAATGTCACCTCCTAATGTCACCTCCTAGTGGCTTTGTCAGGATAATACTGGGCCCTAATGTCACCTCCTAATGGCTTTGTCAGGATAATACTGAGCCCTAATGTCACCTCCTAATGTCGCCTCCTAGTGGCTTTGTCAGGATAATACTGAGCCCTAATGTCACCTCCTAGTGGCTTTGTCAGGATAATACTGAGCCCTAATGTCACCTCCTAATGTCACCTCCTAATGGCTTTGTCAGGATAACACTGAGCCCTAATGTCACCTCCTAGTGGCTTTGTCAGGATAATACTGAGCCCTAATGTCACCTCCTAATGTCGCCTCCTAGTGGCTTTGTCAGGATAATACTGAGCCCTAATGTCACCTCCTAATGTCACCTCCTAGTGGCTTGTCAGGATAATACTGAGCCCTAATGTCACCTCCTAGTGGCTTTGTCAGGATAATACTGAGCCCTAATGTCTCCCTCCTAATGTCACCTCCTAGTGGCTTTGTCAGGATAATACTGAGCCCTAATGTCACCTCCTAATGTCACCTCCTAGTGGCTTTGTCAGGATAATACTGAGCCCTAATGTCACCTCCTAGTGGCTTTGTCAGGATAATACTGAGCCCTAATGTCACCTCCTAATGGCTTTGTCAGGATAATACTGAGCCCTAATGTCACCTCCTAATGTCGCCTCCTAGTGGCTTTGTCAGGATAATACTGAGCCCTAATGTCACCTCCTAGTGGCTTTGTCAGGATAATACTGGGCCCTAATGTCACCTCCTAGTGGCTTTGTCAGGATAATACTGGGCCCTAATGTCACCTCCTAGTGGCTTTGTCAGGATAATACTGAGCCCTAATGTCACCTCCTAGTGGCTTTGTCAGGATAATACTAGGCCCTAATGTCACCTCCTAGTGGCTTTGTCAGGATAATACTGGGCCCTAATGTCACCTCCTAGTGGCTTTGTCAGGATAATACTGAGCCCTAATGTCACCTCCTAGTGGCTTTGTCAGGATAATACTGGGCCCTAATGTCACCTCCTAGTGGCTTTGTCAGGATAATACTGAGCCCTAATGTCACCTCCTAATGTCACCTCCTAGTGGCTTTGTCAGGATAATACTGGGCCCTAATGTCACCTCCTAGTGGCTTTGTCAGGATAACACTGAGCCCTAATGTCACCTCCTAGTGGCTTTGTCAGGATAATACTGGGCCCTAATGTCACCTCCTAGTGGCTTTGTCAGGATAATACTGGGCCCTAATGTCACCTCCTAGTGGCTTTGTCAGGATAATACTGAGCCCTAATGTCACCTCCTAATGGCTTTGTCAGGATAATACTGGGCCCTAATGTCACCTCCTAGTGGCTTTGTCAGGATAATACTGAGCCCTAATGTCAACTCCTAGTGGCTTTGTCAGGATAATACTGGGCCCTAATGTCACCTCCTAGTGGCTTTGTCAGGATAACACTGAGCCCTAATGTCACCTCCTAGTGGCTTTGTCAGGATAATACTGGGCCCTAATGTCACCTCCTAGTGGCTTTGTCAGGATAACACTGAGCCCTAATGTCACCTCCTAGTGGCTTTGTCAGGATAACACTGGGCCCTAATGTCACCTCCTAGTGGCTTTGTCAGGATAATACTGGGCCCTAATGTCACCTCCTAGTGCCTTTGTCAGGATAACACTGGGCCCTAATGTCACCTCCTAGTGGCTTTGTCACGATAATACTGGGCCCTAATGTCACCTCCTAGTGGCTTTGTCAGGATAATACTGGGCCCTAATGTCACCTCCTAGTGGCTTTGTCAGGATAATACTGGGCCCTAATGTCACCTCCTAGTGGCTTTGTCAGGATAATACTGGGCCCTAATGTCACCTCCTAGTGGCTTTGTCAGGATAATACTGGGCCCTAATGTCACCTCCTAGTGGCTTTGTCAGGATAATACTGGGCCCTGATGTCACCTCCTAGTGGCTTTGTCAGGATAATACTGAGCCCTAATGTCACCTCCTAGTGGCTTTGTCAGGATAATACTGAGCCCTAATGTCAACTCCTAGTGGCTTTGTCAGGATAATACTGGGCCCTAATGTCTCCTCCTAGTGGCTTTGTCAGGATAATACTGGGCCCTAATGTCTCCTCCTAGTGGCTTTGTCAGGATAATACTGAGCCCTAATGTCACCTCCTAGTGGCTTTGTCAGGATAATACTGGGCCCTAATGTCACCTCCTAGTGGCTTTGTCAGGATAATACTGGGCCCTAATGTCACCTCCTAGTGGCTTTGTCAGGATAACACTGGGCCCTAATGTCACCTCCTAGTGGCTTTGTCAGGATAATACTGGGCCCTAATGTCACCTCCTAGTGGCTTTGTCAGGATAACACTGAGCCCTAATGTCACCTCCTAATGTCACCTCCTAGTGGCTTTGTCAGGATAACACTGAGCCCTAATGTCACTTCGTAGATCGACTAAATTTAATAATCTGAGCATGTACTATTGGTCAAGGGAATCACGTGACATCACAACTTCAATATTTTATTAGAATGTAATTTATTAAACTATTAATACAATATATTATCCATGTAACCCAGAGGGGGGGTCCACCTCTTTCCACGGAGGGCCTGGTGTCTGCAGGTTTTTCCTTTCAGTTAACACCTGGACAACCAGGTGAGGGGGAGTTCCTTACTAATTAGTGACCTTTAATTAATCAATCAAGTACAAAGGGAGGAGGTAAAGGTTTTCCCCAGACACTCAGCCCTCTGTGGAATGAGTTGGACACGTGATCCAGACCATCAAAAAGCATTCGAGTACAAAAAGCCATGTTTTATTCCATAAAGCCGCGTTTTTAACAGAATTTAAAACAAGGTAAACGATCTTGGGCATGAACTCAAAAATACACAGAACTAAACGATTTGATGTTAAAAACATCTCATCGTAATGTGATACGTCTTCTAGAAAGAAAAAACAATACATTGAAAAGCAACAAATTCCCACAACCATATTTTAGTTGACAGCTTGGATATGAACCATGATATTCTTCTGACTGGTCCAACGTGCTCACTCCTCCACCGGCACCACCGGAACCTCCGCCGGCACCACCGGCACCACCATCAGCACCACCGGCAGCACCACCACCACCACCGCCAGCACCACCGGAACCTCCTCCGGCACCACCGGCACCACCACCAGCACCACCGGAACCTCCGCCGGCACCACCGGCACCACCATCAGCACCACCACCACCACCACCACCGCCAGCACCACCGGCACCACCATCAGCACCACCGGCAGCACCACCGGCAGCACCACCGGCAGCACCACCACCACCACCGCCAGCACCACCGGCACCATCGGCACCGTGACGCCGTCAGAGAGGCTCTCGCCCGTTAAGAGCTTTAAACAGCTCAGTTATACAGGAATAAAGAGCACAGAGAAACTCGGCTTAAGGACAATATGACGGCTGAAACGACCAAATGGCAACCTATTCCCAACACAGGGGGCTTATGGGACCTGGGCTAAAGTAGTGCACTATATAGGGAATAGGGTGGCATTGGGACCTGGGCTAAAGTAGTGCACTATATAGGGATTAGGGTACCATTGGGTCCTGGTCTAAAGTAGTGCACTATATAGGGAATAGGGTAGCATTGGGTCCTGTTCTATAGTAGTGCACTATATAGGGAATAGGGTGGCATTGGGTCCTGTTCTATAGTAGTGCACTATATAGGGATTAGTGTGGCATTTGGGACGTACTGTAAACCCTCCAGTCTCCTCAACATTAGTGTTCACTGCCACGGGTGTTTTATTGAAATGTTTCAGAGTAAATCAAAGTTTAAACCCTCTTCCCATGACAGGGTGAACTGTTTCATAACGCATAGAGGATATTAAACCTTCAAGGCAACCTAAAGAGAGAGTACAACAGGTGTGTCTCTGTAAAGGTGTGTCTCTGTACAGGTGTGTGTGTGTACAGGTGTGTCTCTGTAAAGGTGTGTGTGTGTACAGGTGTGTCTCTGTAAAGGTGTGTGTGTGTGTGTACAGGTGTGTCTCTGTAAAGGTGTGTGTGTGTACAGGTGTGTCTCTGTACAGGTGTGTCTCTGTAAAGGTGTGTCTCTGTAAAGGTGTGTGTACAGGTGTGTCTCTGTAAAGGTGTGTGTGTGTGTACAGGTGTGTGTACAGGTGTGTGTACAGGTGTGTCTCTGTAAAGGTGTGTGTACAGGTGTGTCTCTGTAAAGGTGTGTGTACAGGTGTGTCTCTGTAAAGGTGTGTGTGTTTGTACAGGTGTGTCAGTGGAAGCCGATGCGCAGCGCCTTGTTCTTGACCATGGTGAACTTGGAGACGAACACGGCGCCGTGGGCGGGGTTGACCAGGTAACGGTAGGTCTTGGTGACGGCGGGCTGAGGCTCGGCCGGGGTGATGGGAGGAGCCTGCTGGAGGGACGAGGCCGAGGGGGAGAGGAACGCAGACGCACGAGTCACATAGTCCACCAGACGACTGTACTGCTGCTCTGATAACCACTCCCTCCCACTGTCACTCTGAGGGGGAGGAGAGGGGGAGGGGAGGGGAGGAGGGAGGAGAGGAGGGGGGAGGGGAGGAGGAGGGGAAGAGGAGGTTTAGTGATGTTTCCTGCATGTTCTGAAATCTGAATATTTTTGTTCACTGTAGTTGGATAAAGATAAACATCTATTAAATGACCATATGATAATCACCCTCCCTCCCTCACCCCCCCTCACCCCTGCCTCCCTCCCCCATCCCTCACCCCCCTCACCCCTACCATCCCTCACCATCCCTCACCCTCCCTCACCCATCCCTCACCCCTACCATCCCTCACCCCTCCCTCCCTACCTCACCCATCCCTCACCCCCCTCACCCCTACCATCCCTCACCCCCCCACCCCTACCATCCCTCACCCTACCTCACCCTCCCTCCCTCCCTCACCCCTACCATCCCTCACCCTCCCTCACCCCTACCCTACCTCACCCATCCCTCCCTCACCCCTACCATCCCTCACCCCTACCTCACCCCTACCATCCCTCACCCTCCCTCCCTACCTCACCCCCCCACCCCACCCCTACCATTCCTCTCCCTCCCTCCTTACCTCACCCCCCCACCCCACCCCTACCATTCCTCCCCCTCCCTCCTTACCTCACCCCCCCACCCCACCCCTACCATCCCTCACCCCCCTCACCCCTACCTCTACATCGTTGGTGAGTCTCTGCTGCTGCAGCGTGAGGGTCAGCGCCCCCAGGTGGTGGGGGTCTTGTTGACAGACCACCTCAGTGATGGGGAAAGCCTGCTGCTGTGTGTCCTCAGACAGACTGACCACAAACACCACCTCCCCTGTCAGCAGCAGACACCCAGCATGCTCCTGGCCCGACCCAGACACTATCACCACCTCCAGGGACATGTGGACCTCTGGACGACCCAGGGACTGGAGCATCTTCCTGGTGAGGGGAGGGGAGGAAGAGGAGGGGAGGAAGACACCCAGCACAGAGAGATGTCAGCCGACAGATGAATATACAACAATCCCATTAGACCACATGGCCATAGGTGACCAGTATGTCCATACAAATGTATACACACATGTTAAGTCTCTAGATATGCTGTACCTATTCAAACACTACCACACATGTTAAGTCACTAGATATGCTGTACCTATTGAAACACTACCACACATGTTAAGTCACTAGATATGTTGTACCTATTGAAACACTACTACCACACATGTTAAGTCACTAGATATGTTGTACCTATTCAAACACTACCACACATGTTAAGTCACTGGATATGTTGTACCTATTCAAACACTACCACACATGTTAAGTCACTGGATATGTTGTACCTGTTCAAACACTACCACACATGTGAAGTCACTAGATATTTTGTACCTATTCAAACACTACCACACATGTGAAGTCACTAGATATGTTCTACCTATTGAAACACTACCACACATGTGAAGTCACTAGATATGCTGTACCTATTCAAACACTACCACACATGTTAAGTCACTAGATATGTTGTACCTATTCAAACACTACCACACATGTTAAGTCACTAGATATGTTGTACCTATTCAAACACTACCACACATGTTAAGTCACTGGATATGTTGTACCTATTCAAACACTACCACACATGTTAAGTCACTAGATATGTTGTACCTATTCACACACTACCACACATGTTAAGTCACTAGATATGTTGTACCTATTCAAACACTACCACACATGTTAAGTCGCTGTACCTATTGAAACACTACCACACATGTTAAGTCACTAGATATGTTGTACCTATTCAAACACTACCACACATGTTAAGTCACTAGATATGTTGTACCTATTCAAACACTACCACACATGTTAAGTCACTGTACCTATTCAAACACTACCACACATGTTAAGTCACTAGATATGTTGTACCTATTCAAACACTACCACATGTTACCCCTACTCTGACGATAAGTACCATGGGATCTTTAGTGACCACAGAGAGTCAGGACACCCGTTTAACATCCCGTCCAAAAGACGGCATCCTACACAGGGCAATGTCCCCAATCACTGCACCGGGGCGTTGGAATAATTTCAATTTTTTTAGACCAGAGGAAAGAGTGCCTCCTACTGGCCCTCCAAAAACCACTTCCAGAAGCATCTGGTCTCCCAGAACGACCAGAACCAAACCTGCTTAGTCTCAGAGCCAAACCAGCATTGGGATGCAGGGTGGTTCTGCTGGCCGTGCCAAAGCAAACCACTTCCAGAACCATCTGGTCTCCCAGAACCAAACCTGCTAAGTCTCAGAGCCAAACCAGCAGTGGGATGCAGGGTGGTTCTGCTGGCCGTGCCGAAGCAAACCACTTCCTGGATAACTTTCAGACACAGTGAACTCAGCCAATCAGCCCTCTCAGTAACAGATACAACACACTGCCCATAGACTTGACAAACTGAACTGTTTACTACACTTTTACATTATAAACCACGGCTCAAATCAAACCAAAGCCTGTACACACGACTTACCTCTGTCTCCTCATATGTAAGAGGACAGCTGATGACAGTGTGTTTTTTTAACAGATTGTTGTTGTTAGAATCATATTGTATTGGATGTAATGTATTCCTATGGGTTTGTAGTGAGTATTTGTGTTTGCGTAGCGGCTGTGTATTTGCCCTTGAACATCCCAGGACATTTACACAGATGTTGTATTACTGTAATATCGATGATGTTTAATGTATCACTGGCTTTAAGCACCAGCTGTCAGAGCAGCTCACAGATCTCTGCACCTGTACATAGCCCATCTATAATTTAGCCCAAACAACTACCTCTTCCCCTACTGTATTTATTTATTTATTTATTTTGCTCCTTTGCACCCCATTATCTCTATTTCTACTTTGCACTTTCTTCCACTACAAATCTACCATTCCAGTGTTTTACTTGCTATATTGTATTTACTTTGCCACCATGGCCTTTTTTTGCCTTTACCTCCCTTATCTCACCTCATTTGCTCACATTGTATATAGACTTATTTTTCTACTGTATTATTGACTGTATGTTTGTTTTACTCCATGTGTAACTCTGTGTTGTTGTATGTTGTCGAACTGCTTTCCTTTATCTTGGCCAGGTCGCAATTGTAAATGAGAACTTGTTCTCAACTTGCCTACCTGGTTAAATAAAGGTGAAATAAATAAATACAATTTAAAAAATGTACACTGTCCCTGTTATATAAATACATTCATTCCATGGTCCTCCAAGAGTTTCTGAATCTGTTTTCTACTTCAGTTTGCTCCTCCGTTTCTGCAGCTTGGTGGGGAAGCAAGCTATCAGCAGGGATCTCTTCCTTTCATAAAGGTAATGTGGCTGTTGGGGGCCTGGGGTGTGTGTGTGTGTGTGTGTGTGTGTGTGTGTGTGTGTGTGTGTGTGTGAGAGAGAGATAGAGTTTAGTTCTTACCAGACGTATTTGACGTGACTGTTAGGGGCGAGGGCTGTGTGTGTGTGTGTGTATAGAGTTTAGTTCTTACCAGACGTATTTGACGTGACTGTTAGGGGCGAGGGCTGTGTGTGTGTGTGTGTATAGAGTTCAGTTCTTACCAGACGTATTTGACGTGACTGTTAGGGGCGAGGGCTGTGTGTGGGTGTGTGTGTGTACAGAGTTCAGTTCTTACCAGACGTATTTGACGTGACTGTTAGGGGCGAGGGCTGTGTGTGTGTGTGTGTGTGTACAGAGTTCAGTTCTTACCAGACGTATTTGACGTGACTGTTAGGGGCGAGGGCTGTGTGTGTGTGTGTGTGTGTGTATAGAGTTCAGTTCTTACCAGACGTATTTGACGTGACTGTTAGGGGCGAGGGCTGTGTGTGTGTATAGAGTTCAGTTCTTACCAGACGTATTTGACGTGGCTGTTAGGGGCGAGGGCTGTGTGTGTGTGTGTGTGTGTGTGTGTGTGTGTGTGTGTGTGTGTGTGTGTGTGTGTATAGAGTTCAGTTCTTACCAGACGTATTTGACGTGACTGTTAGGGGCGAGGGCTGTGTGTGTGTATAGAGTTCAGTTCTTACCAGACGTATTTGACGTGACTGTTAGGGGCGAGGGCTGTGTGTGTGTGTGTGTGTGTACAGAGTTCAGTTCTTACCAGACGTATTTGACGTGACTGTTAGGGGCGAGGGCTGTGTGTGTGTGTGTACAGAGTTCAGTTCTTACCAGACGTATTTGACGTGACTGTTAGGGGCGAGGGCTGTGTGTGTGTGTGTGTGTGTGTACAGAGTTCAGTTCTTACCAGACGTATTTGACGTGGCTGTTGGGGGCGAGGGCTGTGTGTGTGTGTGTGTGTGTGTGTATAGAGTTCAGTTCTTACCAGACGTATTTGACGTGGCTGTTGGGGGCGAGGGCTGTGTGTGTGTGTGTGTATAGAGTTCAGTTCTTACCAGACGTATTTGACGTGGCTGTTGGGGGCGAGGGCTGACTTCTGGTCTGCTGGGAGGTACAGCTGTTTGGGAAGCTGCCAGAGACCAGCCCCATGAAGGATACCTGCTCAGGACAAGCAACACACACACACACACACACACACACACACACACACACACACACACGTAGAGTAGATCAAAGCAGAAAGGTTCAGTGTACAGTATGTGTGTGTGTGTGTGTGTGTGGTGTGTGTGTGTGTGTGTGTGTGTGGGTGTGTGTGTGTGTGTGTGTCTACATGTGCAGCTTGTTGCCTCGTCTTCCTGTCAGCCGTGAAGTGACTTGATGACGTCATGCATTTTAAAACAGGTCATAAAACATTCTACTGCTGATGATGTCACTGCTCTGGCCCTCTGGGACATACCCCCCCCCTCCTCCCTGTGTGTTGTGGAATGTACTCTAGCAGTGTGTGTGTGTATCAACACATTTTCACTCTGGCGTGGGTATGTGTGTGTGTGTGTGTGTGTGTGTAGCTAGCTAGGGGAGCTAGATCAGTCCCCAGGGTACCATGGTACCAGGGCCCAGTTAATAAACACTCCAGGGCCCAGTTTATAAAAACTCCAGGGCCCAGTTAATAAACACTCCAGGGCCCAGTTAATAAACACTCCAGGGCCCAGTTAATAAATACTCCAGGGCCCAGTTAATAAACACTCCAGGGCCCAGTTAATAAACACTCCAGGGCCCAAACACTCCAGGGCCCAGTTAATAAACACTCCAGGGCCCAGTTAATAAACATTATATTACAGCCTGTTAGCCTACCGCTATGCTAGGACCGCTATAACCCCATAGACTGGGTATTACAGCCTGTTAGCATACCGGTACGCTAGGACTGCTACCACCCCACAGACTGGGCATGACCGCATGTTAGCATACCGCTACGCTAGGACCGCTACCACCCCATAGACTGGGCATTACAGCCTGTTAGCATACCGCTACGCTAGGACTGCTACCACCCCATAGACTGGGTATTACAGCCTGTTAGCATACCGCTATGCTAGGACCGCTACCACCCCATAGACTGGGCATTACAGCCTGTTAGCATACCGCTACGCTAGGACCCCATAGACTGGGTATTACAGCCTGTTAGCATACTGCTACGGTAGGACCCCATAGACTGGGTATTACAGCCTGTTAGCATACCGCTACGCTAGGACTGCTACCACCCCATAGACTGGGTATTACAGCCTGTTAGCATACCGCTATGCTAGGACCGCTACCACCCCATAGACTGGGCATTACAGCCTGTTAGCATACCGCTACGCTAGGACCCCATAGACTGGGTATTACAGCCTGTTAGCATACTGCTACGGTAGGACCCCATAGACTGGGTATTACAGCCTGTTAGCATACCGCTACGCTAGGACCCCATAGACTGGGCATTACAGCCTGTTAGCATACTGCTACGGTAGGACCGCTAGGGCTCCTTGGAGGGAGCATTGCTACTGTGTGTTAGCATACCGCCAGGACCCCCAGGACAGAACACTACAGCAGGGGACTTGTAGTGTAAAAGCGTTGGAAAGATCCCATAAAGTTTATTGTAACGAAAGGTCTTCGCCAGGCCTGAGTGACAATAAACTGGTTGTGTTTTCCACTACTGTCGAACAAGTGATGTGTTAAAACAAACGATCAGGGACGTCATTGTAAATAAGAATTTGTTCTTAGTTGACCTGCCAGTGGTAAAATACAAGCTCAAATAAAATGTTTTAAAAAAGTGAAGTGTGTGTGAACCCACCGTATCCCGTCTGCGAGACCAGCTCTGCGGCGCCCCCTATAGGTTTGGTAAAGACCCCCACGATGCCTTTCCCCACCCCAGAGATGACCCCTTTGGCCTTGCTGCCTGCTGAACTCTGCATCTCTGAACCCCGCTGGAAGTTCTGCATGGGTTGGTCCACGATGCCAGCTATCGCTCCTGGAGAGAACAGAGTATCATGTATTACAACAGAGTATCATAACAGAGTATCATGTATTACAACAGAGTATCACGTATTACAACAGAGTATCATAACAGAGTATCATAACAGAGTATCATAACAGAGTATCATGTATTACAGTATTATTGGTTGCTGAAGTTCTGGTCTATATTAGAGGGATATTGTAAACCAGTAATGTTCAGTATGTGATTGATAGTGAGGACACAGCAGCCCCACTAAGGGATTTAACCTCCCAACCAATCACAACATGGTCCTTGGAGCCAGACATCCCCTGTCATTAGTAGCTGTTTCTCTAGTGTCTTTTAAACAGAGAGACCCTAGGTGGTTATTGGGACCATGCTGGTCTCCACTGTGCTGACTGACTGGCTGAGTGACTGACTTACTGACTGACTGTCTGGCTAACTGACTGGCTGGCTAACTGTCTGAGTGACTGGCTGACTGACTGGCTGGCTGACTGGCTGACTGACTAACTGACTGACTGACTGACTGACTGGCTGACTGACTGACTGACTGGCTGGCTGACTGACTAACTGACTGACTGACTGACTGACTGGCTGACTGACTGACTGGCTGACTAACTGACTGACTGACTGACTGACTGGCTGACTGACTGACTGGCTGACTGGCTGACTGACTAACTGACTGACTGGCTGACTGGCTGACTGGCTGACTGACAAACTGGCTGACAAACTGGCTGACTGACTGACTGACTAACTGACTGGCTGACTGGCTGACTAACTGACTGACTAACTGACTGGCTGACTGACTGACTGACTGGCTGGCTGACTGACTGGTTGACTGACTGACTGGCTGACTGACTGGCTGACAGACTGACTGACTGGCTGACTGACTGACAGACTGACTGACTGACTGGCTGGCTAACTGACTGACTGACTGACTGACTGACTGGCTGGCTGACTGACTGGCTGACTGACTGACTGACTGGCTAACTGACTGACTGGCTAACTGGCTGACTGACTGACTGGCTGACTGACTGACTGACTAACTGACTGACTAACTGACTGGCTGACTGACTGGCTGACTGCCTGACTGAGTGACTGGCTAACTGACTGGCTGGGTGACTGACTGACTGGCTAACTGACTGACTGATTGGCTGGGTGACTGACTGAGTGACTGACTGACTGGCTAACTGACTGACTGACTGAGTGACTGACTGACTGGCTAACTGACTGGCTGGGTGACTGACTGACTGGCTAACTGACTGACTGATTGGCTGGGTGACTGACTGAGTGACTGACTGACTGACTGACTGACTGGCTGAGTGACTGGCTGACTGGCTGGCTGACTGGATGGCTGGCTGACTGACTGACTGACTGACTAACTGAGTGACTGACTGGCTAACTGACTGACTGACTAACTGAGTGACTAACTGACTGGCTAACTGAGTGACTGACTGACTAACTGACTGACTGACTAACTGAGTGACTAACTGACTGACTGACTAACTGAGTGACTAACTGACTAACTGAGTGACTGACTGACTGACTAACTGAGTGACTAACTGACTGACTGGCTAACTGACTGACTGACTGACTGGCTGGCTGACTGACTGGTTGACTGACTGACTGGCTGACTGACTGGCTGACAGACTGACTGACTGGCTGACTGACTGACAGACTGACTGACTGACTGGCTGGCTAACTGACTGACTGACTGACTGACTGACTGGCTGGCTGACTGACTGGCTGACTGACTGACTGACTGGCTAACTGACTGACTGGCTAACTGGCTGACTGACTGACTGGCTGACTGACTGACTGACTAACTGACTGACTAACTGACTGGCTGACTGACTGGCTGACTGCCTGACTGAGTGACTGGCTAACTGACTGGCTGGGTGACTGACTGACTGGCTAACTGACTGACTGATTGGCTGGGTGACTGACTGAGTGACTGACTGACTGGCTAACTGACTGACTGACTGAGTGACTGACTGACTGGCTAACTGACTGGCTGGGTGACTGACTGACTGGCTAACTGACTGACTGATTGGCTGGGTGACTGACTGAGTGACTGACTGACTGACTGACTGACTGGCTGAGTGACTGGCTGACTGGCTGGCTGACTGGATGGCTGGCTGACTGACTGACTGACTGACTAACTGAGTGACTGACTGGCTAACTGACTGACTGACTAACTGAGTGACTAACTGACTGGCTAACTGAGTGACTGACTGACTAACTGACTGACTGACTAACTGAGTGACTAACTGACTGACTGACTAACTGAGTGACTAACTGACTAACTGAGTGACTGACTGACTGACTAACTGAGTGACTAACTGACTGACTGGCTGACTGACTGACTGACTAACTGAGTGACTGACTGACTAACTGAGTGACTGACTGACTGACTGACTAACTGAGTGACTGACTGACTGACTGGCTAACTGACTGACTGACTGGCTAACTGACTGACTGACTGACTGACTGAGTGACTGACTGACTGGCTGACTGGCTGACTGGCTAACTGACTGACTGACTGGCTAACTGACTGACTGACTAACTGACTGACTGACTGGCTAACTGACTGGCTAACTGACTGACTGGCTGACTAACTGACTGGCTAACTGACTGGCTAACTGACTGAGTGACTGACTGAGTGACTGGCTGTCTGTCTGGCTAACTGACTGTCTGACTGACTGGCTGTCTGGCTGAGTGACTGGCTGTCTGGCTATACTCTACCCACCCAGTAGGCTGATGCCCAGTCTAGACAGGCCCTGTCTGAGTCCGTCCCCCAGGCTCTCAGGTAGCTGTCTCCTCCACTCCTCCTGCCTGGTATAGTGTTCCTCATCCAGGGACAGCCGGTCCATGTTCCTGGCCAGGCTGGTCGCCAGGTTGGTAATGGATGTCAGCGTGCCTATAGGAAGAGACAGGAGGATTAACTGACTAACCTGTTCCCAGACCTGTTTAAAAATATACAGGATTTAAAGGCACAATCCTGAGTTTATATTTCAGACCAACGGCTGCCTCGCCACTATGTATGGTACCTTTAGAGATGTGGTATGGTGCCTTTAGAGATGTGGTATGGTACCTTTAGAGATGTGGTATGGTGCCTTTAGAGATGTGGTATGGTACCTTTAGAGATGTGGTATGGTGCCTTTAGAGATGTGGCGTGGTACCTTTAGAGATGTGGTATGGTACCTTTAGAGATGTGGTAGAGATGTGGTATGGTACCTTTAGAGATGTGGTAGAGATGTGGTATGGTACCTTTAGAGATGTGGTATGGTGCCTTTAGAGATGTGGTATGGTGCCTTTAGAGATGTGGTATGGTGCCTTTAGAGATGTGGTATGGTGCCTTTAGAGATGTGGTATGGTACCTTTAGAGATGTGGTATGGTGCCTTTAGAGATGTGGTATGGTACCTTTAGAGATGTGGTATGGTACCTTTAGAGATGTGGTATGGTACCTTTAGAGATGTGGTATGGTACCTTTAGAGATGTGGTAGAGATGTGGTATGGTACCTTTAGAGATGTGGTAAAGATGTGGTATGGTACCTTTAGAGATGTGGTATGGTACCTTTAGAGATGTGGTATGTTACCTTTAGAGATGTGGTAGAGATGTGGTATGGTACCTTTAGAGATGTGGTAGAGATGTGGTATGGTACCTTTAGAGATGTGGTGTGGTACCTTTAGAGATGTGGTAGAGATGTGGTATGTTACCTTTAGAGATGTGGTAGAGATGTGGTATGGTACCTTTAGAGATGTGGTAGAGATGTGGTATGGTACCTTTAGAGATGTGGTATGGTACCTTTAGAGATGTGGTAGAGATGTGGTATGGTACCTTTAGAGATGTGGTGTGGTACCTTTAGAGATGTGGTATGGTACCTTTAGAGATGTGGTAGAGATGTGGTATGGTACCTTTAGAGATGTGGTAGAGATGTGGTATGGTACCTTTAGAGATGTGGTAGAGATGTGGTATGGTACCTTTAGAGATGTGGTATGGTACCTTTAGAGATGTGGTAGAGATGTGGTATGGTACCTTTAGAGATGTGGTATGGTACCTTTAGAGATGTGGTATGTTACCTTTAGAGATGTGGTAGAGATGTGGTATGGTACCTTTAGAGATGTGGTAGAGATGTGGTATGGTACCTTTAGAGATGTGGTATGGTACCTTTAGAGATGTGGTATGGTACCTTTAGAGATGTGGTATGGTACCTTTAGAGATGTGGTGTGGTACCTTTAGAGATGTGGTATGGTACCTTTAGAGATGTGGTAGAGATGTGGTATGGTACCTTTAGAGATGTGGTATGGTACCTTTAGAGATGTGGTAGAGATGTGGTATGGTACCTTTAGAGATGTGGTAGAGATGTGGTATGGTACCTTTAGAGATGTGGTATGGTACCTTTAGAGATGTGGTATGGTACCTTTAGAGATGTGTTTGACGAATGAGGTGGTTCCTCGCGACACTCCGCTGACGAAGGCCCCGGGGCCCCGGGTTAAACCCTCATATGGCAGGCGGAAGAAGTCTGCTACTCCGTTACCGATGGACCTCACCAGACTGGCAGGACTACCAAGGAGATCCAGAGACCCCACCACCCAGCCTGGAGAGAGGGGGAGAGAGGGAGGGAGGGAGAGAGAGAGGGAGAGAGAGAGATGGAGAGAGAGAGAGGGATCGAGCAAAAGAGGGAGAAGGAGAGAGAGGGTGAGAGATGGGGAGAGAGAGAGGGAGATGGGGAGAGGGTGAGGGTGAGAGGGAGAGGGTGAGAGAGAGGGTGAGAGGGAGAGGGTGAGAGCGAAAGAGGGAGAAGGAGAGAGAGGGTGAGAGAGCGGGAGAGGGAGAGACGTCAGGACAGCCCACAGGCCCCTACAGTACGGTACCAGCCAACCCTGAGGACTGGCCGAAGAGGGGAAGCTGCCACACGTCAATAAACAATGTGACATAACTTCCCTAGTCTGACTGTAGGATCACTCCAACAGGTTTATGGTCACGTTAACACTCCATACTGCTGTAGTAGGGTCTACTGTAGTGTACACTCCAAATGGCACCCTAGTCCCTATGGGCCCTGGTCAGTATAGGTAATAGGGTTCACTTTGGGACGTTCCCGTACTGTACTGTAATCCCTGAGTACATTTATATGCTGTTCAACATCTCACCTCTCTCTCTCTCTCGTCTCTGATAAACATCTCTACAGACGGACACAGATCAGTGATATTTATATGCTGTTCAATTGCATCAAAAAATCACATGCCAGTTTTTCAAAGCCCATGGCGTTTTAAACAACAGACAACAGATTTTTCTCTCTCTCTCTCTCTCTCGCTCCCACCCCCCCTCCCTCCCTCCCTCCCTCTCTCCCTCCCTCCCTCCCTCTCCCCCTAACACACACACACTCTCTCTCTCTCTCTCTCTCTCTCTCTCTCCCTCTCTCTCCCTCCCTCTCTCCCTCCCTCTCTCCCTCCCTCCCTCTCTCCCTCCCTCCCTCCCTCCCTCCCTCCCTCTCCCTCCCTCCCTCTCCCTCCCTCCCTCCCATCACATAAATGATGGATTCCACTGGTGCTGCCTGGCGGGCTGAAGGTCTTTCAGGACCACTTCTTCATCTCCTGTGGTCCTGTGGAGCGTGTTGGTCTCTACGGACGTGCTGTTTACTAGCCTCTGTCACGGCGACAGTCATCCAGGGGAGATAAATCAATCCCAGGATGCAGTGCTCTGGAGATTGGAGCAGAGGGTCTGGCGAGGACAGGGACGGTAAACGTGTGTGTGTGTGTGTGTGTGTGTGTGTGTGTGTGTGACAGCCGCGGTAAACACAGAAAAATACGAGCAGGAACACAGATTCTAATGACAGAGTTAAGTCACACCATGTCTGGGTAACAGGCTGTAACCACAGGCCACACTGGACAGACCAGTTACAGCTGTAGTCTATACAGACCAGTTACAGCTGTAGTCTATACAGACCAGTTCCAGCTGTAGTCTATACAGACCAGTTACAGCTGTAGTCTATACAGACCAGTTACAGTCGTAGTCTATACAGACCAGTTACAGTCGTAGTCTATACAGACCAGTTACAGCTGTAGTCTATACAGACCAGTTACAGCCGTAGTCTATACAGACCAGTTACAGCTGTAGTCTATACAGACCAGTTACAGCTGTAGTCTATACAGACCAGTTACAGCTGTAGTCTATACAGACCAGTTACAGCCGTAGTCTATACAGACCAGTTACAGCTGTAGTCTATACAGACCAGTTACAGCTGTAGTCTATACAGACCAGTTACAGTCGTAGTCTATACAGACCAGTTACAGCTGTAGTCTATACAGACCAGTTACAGCTGTAGTCTATACAGACCAGTTACAGCTGTAGTCTATACAGACCAGTTACAGCCGTAGTCTATACAGACCAGTTACAGCTGTAGTCTATACAGACCAGTTACAGCCGTAGTCTATACAGACCAGTTACAGCTGTAGTCTATACAGACCAGTTACAGCCGTAGTCTATACAGACCAGTTACAGCCGTAGTCTATACAGACCAGTTACAGCCGTAGTCTATACAGACCAGTTACAGCCGTAGTCTATACAGACCAGTTACAGCTGTATATATCTGGTTATTCAGGTGTAAATGCAGGCAGGCAGACACACACACACACACACACACACACACACACACACTCCCTCCCTCCCTCCCTCCCACTCACCAGCTCTGAACAGCGCCCCGGCAGCATAGTGCATGGTGAGCGCGTGGATCAGCTGTCTGGCTGTAGTACAGATCGGTCCTCTGTCGAACAGGGAGAAGGACAGCGGGGTGTGGTCCGAGGCGATGTAGAGCTTCAGAGAGGCGTGGATGCTAACCAACACATTGACCGGCTGAATGACCAGTCGCTGCAGCCTCAGAGGGCGCACCAGGGCTGGGATGGACTGAAGGACGGTTACCGGGAGCAGGGGACCCCCCCCGTAGTACTCTGAGGGGTTAGGGCCCGGGGAAGGGGCCAGGGCTGAGTCTGGGATGTAGGTGTGAAACAGAGTCTTGACGTAGTAAACGAAGGTGTCCTCCAGGTAGAGACGGGCCGGTTTGATGTGGAAGGTCAGCTGGTCCACGCTGTAACCCTCCCTGTAGGAAATACAAGGTCCCAGTCAGTGACAACAGAACAGGGCTTTACCTCAACCAGCAGCAGGCTGTTGGACAGAGGACCATAGGACTCAACGTGGCTGGACGGTGTCTCACAAGGGACAATGATGGACAGATCTGTTCTGTCCGCTCACATTCCCTTGTATTGTATTAATGATGCTGTATTAATGACGCTGTATTAATGATGCTGTATTAATTATGCTGTATTAATTATGCTGTATTAATCATGCTGTATTCATAACGCTGTAATAATGACGCTGTATTAATGACGCTGTATTAATGACGCTGTATTAATGACGCTGTATTAATGATGCTGTATTAATGACGCTGTATTAATGACGCTGTATTAATTATGCTGTATTAATATTGCTGTATTAATGATGCTGTATTAATCATGCTGTATTCATAACGCTGTAATAATGATGCTGTATTAATGACGCTGCATTAATGATGCTGTATTAATAATGCTGTATCCATGACGCTGTATTAATGATGCTGTATTAATAATGCTGTGTTAATGACACTGTATTAATGATGCTGTAATAACTATGCTGTATTAATGATGCTGTATTAATAATGCTGTATTAATGACGCTGTATTGATGACGCTGTAATAATGGCGCTGTATTAATGACGCTGTATTAATGATGCTGTATTAATAATGCTGTATTAATGACGCTGTACTAAGGACGCTGTATTAATGCCGCTGTATTAATGATGCTGTATTAATGACGATGTAATAATATAGCTGTATTAATGCCGCTGTATTAATGATGCTGTATTAATAATGCTGTATTAATGACGCTGTATTAATAATGCTGTATTAATGATGCTGTATTAATGCCGCTGTATTAATGATGCTGCATTAATTATGCTGTAATAATGACGCTGTATTAACGACGCTGTATTAATGCCGCTGTATTAATGCCGCTGTAGTAATGACGCTGTAATAAAGACGCTGTATTAATGCCGCTGTATTAATGATGCTGTATTAATGATGCTGTAATAACTATGCTGTATTAATGCCGCTGTATTAATGATGCTGTATTAATGATGCTGTATTAACGACGCTGTATTAATGACGCTGTATTAATGACGCTGTATCAATGAAGTTGTATTAACGACGCTGTATTAACGATGCTGTATAGTTGGTATGCTGATATTGGTATTACTTCCATGGCCAATAAAGTGACGGTATTATACCTGTCCAGGGTGAGACCCAGCTGGAGGAAGCACGAGGCCTTAAACTCCTCCAGGGCCTGTAGTGAGGTGGTGGGGTTGGCATCGCTGGTCCAGAGGGGTAGCTCCACACTCTGCTCTTGGCACAACAACACTGGGAAGTGGAAGCTGGCACGGTTATACAGCTGGTTATCCACCTGGACGAGAACAGAGGGATATCTAGTTTATATAGATCTATACTGTAGTTATCCACCTGGACGAGAACAGAGGAATATCTAGTTTATATAGATCTATACTGTAGTTATCCACCTGGACGAGAACAGAGGAATATATAGATCTATACTGTAGTTATCCACCTGGACGAGAACAGAGGAATATCTAGTTTATATAGATCTATACTGTAGTTATCCACCTGGACGAGAACAGAGGAATATCTAGTTTATGTAGATCTATACTGTAGTTATCCACCTGGACGAGAACAGAGGGATATCTAGTTTATATAGATCTATACTGTAGTTATCCACCTGGACGAGAACAGAGGAATATCTAGTTTATATAGATCTATACTGTAGTTATCCACCTGGACGAGAACAGAGGAATATCTAGTTTATATAGATCTATACTGTAGTTATCCACCTGGACGAGAACAGAGGAATATCTAGTTTATATAGATCTATACTGTAGTTATCCACCTGGACGAGAACAGAGGAATATCTAGTTTATGTAGATCTATACTGTAGTTATCCACCTGGACGAGAACAGAGGAATATCTAGTTTATGTAGATCTATACTGTAGTTATCCACCTGGACGAGAACAGAGGGATATCTAGTTTATATAGATCTATACTGTAGTTATCCACCTGGACGAGAACAGAGGAATATCTAGTTTATATAGATCTATACTGTAGTTATCCACCTGGACGAGAACAGAGGAATATCTAGTTTATATAGATCTATACTGTAGTTATCCACCTGGACGAGAACAGAGGAATATCTAGTTTATATACATCTATACTGTAGTTATCCACCTGGACGAGAACAGAGGAATATCTAGTTTATATACATCTATACTGTAGTTATCCAGCTGGAAGAGAACAGAGGAATATCTAGTTAGTGTAGATCTATACTGTAGTTATCCAACTGGAAGAGAACAGAGGAATATCTAGTTAATATAGATATATATAGTGTAGATCTATACTGTAGTTATCCAGCTGGAAGAGAACAGAGGATATCTAGATAATATAGATATATATAGTGTAGATCTATACTGTAGTTATCCAGCTGGAAGAAAACAGAGGAATATCTAGTTAATATAGATATATATAGTGTAGATCTATACTGTAGTTATCCAGCTGGAAGAGAACAGAGGAATATCTAGTTAGTGTAGATCTATACTGTAGTTATCCAACTGGAAGAGAACAGAGGAATATCTAGTTAATATAGATATATATAGTGTAGATCTATACTGTAGTTATCCAGCTGGAAGAGAACAGAGGATATCTAGTTAATATAGATATATATAGTGTAGATCTATACTGTAGTTATCCAGCTGGAAGAGAACAGAGGAATATCTAGTTAATATAGATATATATAGTGTAGCTCTATACTGTAGTTATCCAGCTGGACGAGAACAGAGGAATATCTAGTTTGTGTAGATCTATACTGTAGTTATCCAACTGGAAGAGAACAGAGGAATATCTAGTTAATATAGATATATATAGTGTAGATCTATACTGTAGTTATCCAGCTGGAAGAGAACAGAGGATATCTAGTTAATATAGATATATATAGTGTAGATCTATACTGTAGTTATCCAGCTGGAAGAGAACAGAGGAATATCTAGTTAATATAGATATATATAGTGTAGATCTATACTGTAGTTATCCAGCTGGAAGAGAACAGATGAAGATATTAAGATGGCGGAAGCAGGAAATGTACCTTTTCTAGTTTTCTATTTGCAGAAGATGTTTTTGTTCCACAGTCAATGAAGAAAGAAAGGCCTGCATGTTGCTCTGGGCTTTATTCCTTCATTCACATACAATGTTTTGGCTGAAAAAGCCAAAAGTCAGGTGACCTATAAATAGCCTTCGTCAGGTGACCTATAAATAGCCTTCGTCAGGTGACCTATATAAAAGCCTTCGTCAGGTGACCTATAAAAGCCTTCGTCAGGTGACCTATAAAAAGCCTTCGTCAGGTGACCTATAAATAGCCTTCGTCAGGTGACCTATAAACAGCCTTCGTCAGGTGACCTATAAAAAGCCTTCGTCAGGTGACCAATAAACAGCCTTCGTCAGGTGACCTATAAATAGCCTTCGTCAGGTGACCTATAAATAGCCTTCGTCAGGTGACCTATATAAAAGCCTTCGTCAGGTGACCTATAAATAGCCTTCGTCAGGTGACCTATAAAAGCCTTCGTCAGGTGACCTATAAACACGAGCCAACCCACCTGCAGGTTGGCACAGTGGACTTCCACCAGACAGGCCTCTCCCATCCCGGCGGTGACCAGCCCCATGCCAGAGTCACCCAGCCGGGCAGGACACAGGTTCAGCAGCAGTTTGGACACAGTCAGCCTCAAGAGCTCCACGGAACCCGAACGACTGGTGATGTCATCACTCAACGACACACTGGCCTCGCTCAGCAACACCCTGAACGCCAGCTTCCGATTGGACGTCCTGGAGAGACAGATACCAATCAGTTATGTTGATAAAACAAAGGGATGGCTGGGGTTTACACAGAACGGTGGGTACAGCGCCCCCCAGTGGTGAAGGACAATATGTCCTGCATCCTCTGTCAGGGTCAACTATGACCTGGTAATGTTGTTGACGCAGGTTATAATTAACTGCTCATCATTAGCAATTATACAATACATTAAAACAAAGCAAAAATCATATATTTTATGATCATCATATTGTCTTATTTGTCTCTCCTGTAGTAGGGTTAGAGATTAGAGGTCAGGGATTAGAGGTTAGGGGTTAGGGATTAGAGGTTAGGGATTAGAGTTTAGAGGTTAGGGGTTAGAGGCTAAAGGTTAGGGGGTAGGGGTTAGAGGTTAGGGATTAGAGATTAGGGGTTAAAGGTTAGAGAATAGAGGTTGGGGGTTAGAGGTTAGGGGTTAGAGGTTAGGGGTAAGGGATTAGAGTTTAGGGGTAGGAATTAGATGTTAGGGGTTAGATATTAGGGGGTAGGGATTAGAGGTTCGGGGGTTAAAGGTTAGAGGCTAGAGGTTAGGGGTTAGAGGCTAAAGGTTAAAGATTAGGGGTTAAAGGTTAGGGGTTAAAGGTTAGAGGTTAAAGGTTAGGGGTTAAAGGTTAGGGGTTAAAGGTTAGGGG
>NW_021822992.1:3436239-3442010 GCF_901001165.1 Salmo trutta
CCTCTGTCCCTCACTGAGCCCAGAGACAGGCCTGCAGCACAGGTCCCTCTGTCCCTCACTGAGCCCAGAGACAGGCCCTGCAGCACAGGTCCCTCTGTCCCTCACTGAGCCCAGAGACAGGCCTGCAGCACAGGTCCCTCTGTCCCTCACTGAGACCAGAGACAGGCCTGCAGCACAGGTCCCTCTGTCCCTCACTGAGCCCAGAGACAGGCCTGCAGCACAGGTCCCTCTGTCCCTCTGTCCCTCACTGAGCCCAGAGACAGGCCTGCAGCACAGGTCCCTCTGTCCCTCACTGAGACCAGAGACAGGCCTGCAGCACAGGTCCCTCTGTCCCTCACTGAGCCCAGAGACAGGCCTGCAGCACAGGTCCCTCTGTCCCTCACTGAGCCCAGAGACAGGCCTGCAGCACAGGTCCCTCTGTCCCTCACTGAGCCCAGAGGCAGGCCCTGCAGGGTAGGGCCCTGATTGGAGGCAGGCCTGCAGGGTAGGGCCCTGATTGGAGGCAGGCCTGCAGGGTAGGGCCCTGATTGGAGGCAGGTCTGCAGGGTAGGGCCCTGATTGGAGGCAGGCCTGCAGGGTAGGGCCCTGATTGGAGACAGGCCTGCAGGGTAGGGCCCTGATTGGAGGCAGGCCTGCAGGGTAGGGCCCTGATTGGAGGCAGGCCTGGGGAGTAAGGGACACACACAGAAACACAGAGGGAAACACAGCTGGGCCATGAAAGAACAAAAGACTGAAAGTATCTGTGTTGTAAAAATCACTTCTGAACTCTTGGGTCCAATTATGAAGAGGAGACGCTGTTTCTGTTTCCTTTGAGAGGAAAGCTGTCCAAACAGTCGACTAGAAGAGCCTGTGTTTAGGCCACCCCCGTAGACAAGAGAGAGAGAGAGAGAGAGAGGGAGAGAGAAACAGACAGAGAGAGAGAGAGAGAGAGAAACAGACAGAGAGAGAGAGAGAGAGAGAGAGAGAGAGAGAAACAGAGAGAGAGAGAGAGAGAGAGAACAGAGAGAGAGAGAGAAACAGACAGAGAGGGAGAGAGAGAACAGAGAGAGGGAGAGAGACAGAGATAGAGAGACAGAGATAGAGAGAGGGAGAGAGATAGAAACAGACAGAGGGAGAGAAACAGAGAGAGGGAGAGAGAGAACAGAGAGAGGGAGAGAGAGAGAGGGAGAGAGGGAGAGAGAAACAGACAGAGAGGGAGAGAGAGAACAGAGAGAGGGAGAGAGACAGTGGAAATGATGAGGGCATCCCTTATGGCTCCAGTGCCAGTGTTTAACAGGGCATGACCACTAAAGGCTCTGTGCTTTATGTCCCCTAGCCAGGGTCTGTTCTCTCTGTCCTGACAAAACAGAGAGACTACAGGACAGAGAGACTACAGGACAGAGAGACAACAGGACAGAGAGATTACAGGAGAGAGAGACTACAGGACAGAGAGACTACAGAGAGACTACAGGACAGAGAGACTACAGAACAGAGAGACTACAGGACATAGAGAGACTACAGGACAGAGAGAACGGAGAGACTAGTCTCTCTGTCCTGTAATCTCTCTGTTCTGCTCTGTTTCACCCACCTGGTGCTCAGACCACTGCTACTGCAGATCTCCCCAGGGACGGCCACACTCTGCCTGGAGAAGTCAGGTCTGATGGGGGCCGGGAGGCTCCAGGACTCAGACCCAGCTACAGGTCCAGGGTCTGTGGTGGGCAGGCAGCTGAACATCATGTGTCTGGTCGGTAGAGGGAACTGAGGGACCTCCCCGTCCTTTCTTAGCAGATCCCAGCAGGCCACAGAGACAGGTCTGAAAGGTGACTTCTGTCCTGCTGGAGCCAGGCTGAACACTGCTGTATCTGGGAGAGGACAGGCCTAGAGAAGACAGGAGACGGCTAGTTATTTCACACTCTGGAACTGCACCTAACCAAGCAACAAAAACAAACTCAGTAACTGCTCATTTGGGTTGAAAATGAGTTAACGGCATTTTTTGATACATTAAATACATTCTTAATCACGTGGACAAGTATCCTGCCTCGATTGTATTGTGTTTTGGAGAAAATGGAGGGTCATGTTAGCCAGTAACTGCATAAAGTTACTGTGAAAGGTGGCCACACTATGAGTAGTTCACGCTCTTTTCGCTCGGTAGGACAGCGGAGTGTAACGCGACCTTGTTGTTCCTCCCCAGAGAGAACTTGTCGTTCTTCCCAGAGAACTTGTCGTTCCTCCCAGAGAGAACTTGCCGTTCCTCCCCAGAGAGAACTTGCCGTTCCTCCCCAGAGAGAACTTGCCGTTCCTCCCCAGAGAGAACTTGCCGTTCCTCCCAGAGAGAACTTGTCGTTCCTCCCAGAGAGAACTTGTCGTTCCTCCCAGAGAGAACTTGTTCCTCCCCAGAGAGAACTTGTCGTTCCTCCCAGAGAGAACTTGTTCCTCCCAGAGAGAACTTGCCGTTCCTCCCAGAGAGAACTTGTTCCTCCCCAGAGAGAACTTGCCGTTCCTCCCAGAGAGAACTTGTTCCTCCCAGAGAGAACTTGTCGTTCTTCCCAGAGAGAACTTGTTCCTCCCAGAGAGAACTTGCCGTTCCTCCCAGAGAGAACTTGCCGTTCCTCCCAGAGAGAACTTGTTCCTCCCAGAGAGAACTTGCCGTTCCTCCCAGAGAGAACTTGCCGTTCCTCCCAGAGAGAACTTGTTCCTTCCCAGAGAGAACTTGTCGTTCTTCCCAGAGAGAACTTGTCGTTCTTCCCAGAGAACTTGTCGTTCCTCCCAGAGAGAACTTGTCGTTCCTCCCAGAGAGAACTTGTCGTTCTTCCCAGAGAACTTGTCGTTCCTCCCAGAGAGACCTTGTCGTTCCTCCCAGAGAGAACTTGTTCCTCCCAGAGAGAACTTGTTCCTCCCAGAGAGAACTTGTTCCTCCCAGAGAGAACTTGTCGTTCCTCCCCAGAGAGAACTTGTTCCTCCCAGAGAGAACTTGCCGTTCCTCCCCAGAGAGAACTTGTCGTTCCTCCCAGAGAGAACTTGTTCCTCCCCAGAGAGAACTTGTTGTTCCTCCCCAGAGAGAACTTGTTCCTCCCAGAGAGAACTTGTCGTTCCTCCCCAGAGAGAACTTGTTCCTCCCAGAGAGAACTTGCCGTTCCTCCCCAGAGAGAACTTGTTGTTCCTCCCAGAGAGAACTTGTTCCTCCCCAGAGAGAACTTGTTGTTCCTCCCAGAGAGAACTTGTCGTTCCTCCCAGAGAGAACTTGTCGTTCCTCCCCAGAGAGAACTTGTCGTTCCTCCCAGAGAGAACTTGTCGTTCCTCCAGAGAGAACTTGCCGTTCCTCCCCAGAGAGAACTTGTCGTTCCTCCCAGAGAGAACTTGCCGTTCCTCCCAGAGAGAACTTGTCGTTCCTCCCAGAGAGAACTTGTCGTTCCTCCCAGAGAGAACTTGTCGTTCCTCCCAGAGAGAACTTGTTCCTCCCAGAGAGAACTTGTCGTTCCTCCCAGAGAGAACTTGTTCCTCCCAGAGAGAACTTGTCGTTCCTCCCAGAGAGAACTTGTTCCTCCCAGAGAGAACTTGTCGTTCCTCCCAGAGAGAACTTGCCGTTCCTCCCAGAGAGAACTTGCCGTTCCGCCCCAGAGAGAACTTGTTCCTCCCAGAGAGAACTTGTCGTTCCTCCCAGAGAGAACTTGTTCCTCCCAGAGAGAACTTGTCGTTCCTCCCAGAGAGAACTTGTTCCTCCCAGAGAGAACTTGTCGTTCCTCCCAGAGAGAACTTGCCGTTCCGCCCCAGAGAGAACTTGTTCCTCCCAGAGAACTTGCCGTTCCTCCCCAGAGAGAACTTGCCGTTCCTCCCCAGAGATGTCTAAACTGGTAGCAGGGTTCCCCATGCTGATAACAGTGAGCAGTTTGGTACGGACGAGGTTAGGCAGCATGATGAACAGCCAACTACAAAAGCCTGCCGTCGTTTTGTGGTCTGCGTTTTAAAGCAGACCACAAGGTTCTTCGTCTAACCGGCAGTGGCAACTGGTAACCTCACGCCATCGTCTTCTCCGGAGGATCTGAAGGCTCGTTAAATGACATCACCGCGGGGACGGGGACGGGGGGGGGGGGGCGCGTCCTGAGATGAAAGCACAAACCTGCATCCAATTCATGGGGTTTGTCTGATGTGTCTGGGCTGTGGAGTGCCAACGACCACATGGTGAGACTGGCAGAGTGGGGAGCAGGGGGAGAAACATGATATGGTGTGTGTGTGTGTGTGTGTGTGTGTGTGTGTGTGTGTGTGTGTGTGTGTGTGTGTTTGTGTGTGTGTGTGTGTGGAGAACATGAACTGATGGGAAACAAGCCTCTGTTCTCCACAGAGCAGTGTATCTCAACCCCAGAAGGGCGGCACGTTTTGGGTTTTTTGCCTTCGCAGCTGATTAATGATGAGTTGATCATGTAAACCAGCTGTGTAGGGCTGGAGCAAAAACCTACATCGCCAGCCCTTGGGGTCGCCAGCCCTCGGGGTCGCCAGCCCTGGGGTCGCCAGCCCTGGGGTCGCCAGCCCTTGGGGTCGCCAGCCCTCGGGATCGCCAGCCCTCGAGGTCGTCAGCCCTCGGGGTCGCCAGCCCTTGAGGTCGCCAGCCCTCGAGGTCGCCAGCCCTCGGGGTCGCCAGCCCTTGAGGTCGCCAGCCCTCGAGGTCGCCAGCCCTCGGGGTCGCCAGTCCTTGAGGTCGCCAGCCCTTGGGGTCGCCAGCCCTCGGGGTCGCCAGCCCTCGGGGTCGCCAGCCCTCGGGGTCGTCAGCCCTTGAGGTCGCAAGGGTCGCCAGCCCTGGGGTCGCCAGCCCTCGGGGTCGCCAGCCCTTGGGGTCGCCAGCACCAGGATTGAGAACCACTGCCCTAGAGGCTGGGGGATTCTACACCACACTAGAAAGAGTGAGTGTGTGTGTGTGTGTGTGTGTGTGTGTGTGTGTGTGTGGGGGTACCGGTACAGAGTCAATGTGGAGGTTATATACAGGGGGTACCAGTACAGAGTCAATGTGGAGGCTATATACAGGGGGTACCGGTACCGAGTCAATGTGGAGGCTATATACAGGGGGTACTGGTACAGAGTCAATGTGGAGGCTATATACAGGGGGTACCGGTACAGAGTCAATGTGGAGGCTATATACAGGGGGTACCGGTACAGAGTCAATGTGGAGGCATATACAGGGGGTACCAGTACCGAGTCAATGTGGAGGCTATATACAGGGGTACCGGTACAGAGTCAATGTGGAGGCTATATACAGGGGGGTACCGGTACAGAGTCAATGTGGAGCTATATACAGGGGTACCGGTACAGAGTCAATGTGGAGGCTATATACAGGGGTACCGGTACAGAGTCAATGTGGAGGCTATATACAGGGTACCGGTACCGAGTCATGTGGAGGCTATATACAGGGGTACCGGTACGAGTCAATGTGGAGGCTATATACAGGGGTACCGGTACAGAGTCATGTGGAGGCTATATACAGGGGGTACCGGTACAGATCAATGTGGAGGCTATATACAGGGGGTACCAGTACCGAGTCAATGTGGAGGCTATATACAGGGGTACCGGTACAGAGTCAATGTGGAGGCTATATACAGGGGTTACCGGTACAGAGTCAATGTGGAGGCTATATACAGGGGTACCGGTACAGAGTCAATGTGGAGGCTATATACAGGGGGTACCGGTACAGAGTCATGTGGAGGCTATATACAGGGGGTACCGTACGAGTCAATGTGGAGGCTATATACAGGGTCCGTACCGATCAATGTGGAGGCTATATATACAGGGGTACCGTACAGATC